>NW_028261385.1:9623419-9680919 GCF_051295495.1 Thamnophis sirtalis
AGTCTTCCAATATCTCACGGGTTGCCACAAAGAGGAGGGTGTCAAACTATTCTCCAAAGCACCTGAGGGCAGGACAAGAAGCAATGGGTGGAAACTAATCAAGGAGAGAAGCAACCTAGAACTAAGGAGAAATTTCCTGACAGTAAGAACAATTCATCAGTGGAACACCTTCCTCCAGAAATTGTGAATGCCCCAACTTTGGAATTCTTTAAGAAGAGATTTGTCTGTAGTAGCGTAGGGTTTCCTGCCTAAGCAGGGGGTTGGACTAGAAGACCTCCAAGGTCCCTTCCAACTCTGTTATTCTATATGGTTGATGCAGACTTTTGGAAGCCATCAATTAGGTGGAAATTTGTATGCCTTCTGAATGCAACTGTTTTCCTAATATAGTAATGCTTTTTAATGTTATTTTTACTGTTGTACCAATTACAATGCACATGTTTTTCTAACCGAACCATTTGATACCCATTTTTTTTTAAAAAAAATAACAATCATGGAAAGAGATGGGGTGGGGGGGGGTGGGGGAGCCACTTCAAGGGAGAAGCATCTCGGTACGTAGCTTTATCTGAAAAGTGCAGAATTGGTAACTTCTCCTCAGTTCCTGAAGCCCGCTGCCACTAGTCCTGGATGGGTTATGTAGGCCAGAAGCAGTGGTGGGTTTCAAAAATTGTTGGAGCTACTCTGTGGGTGTGGCCTCCTTTGTGGGAGTGGCTTACCACCCATGTGACCGGATGGGAGTGGCTTGCCGCCCATGTGACCAGATATGAAATTATGAATTAGTACTTAGGTCGGTCCAAGTAGCTATTCAGAAACTCTGGCATTGAAGCATGCAAGTCTTAAAGCTGTCAAGTTACAAGATCCTTGCCAGTGGTGGGTTTCAAAATTTTTTGGAACCTCTTCTGTAGGTGTGGCCTGCTTTCCGGGTCCACTGGTGGAACCTCTTCTAACTGGTTCGGTAGATTTGACGAACCGGTTTCTACTGAATAGGTGCGAACTGGTAGGAACCCAGCTCTGGCCAGAAGTCCCCGGGCTTTCTGATGTGGCAGACCGACAAGGTCTGGTGTGGCAGTAAGACGGAATGATTCCATGTGAGTGGCCGACGCCCATGCGAGTGTGCACAGTTCCATTTGTGTAAATATTGGGGTGCACGCAGGCACACACGCATGTCGGAAGAGATATCCATCTGGTTCAGTTCCTAGTGGGGAGAAAGACACTGGAAACATGGAGGCTGTTTGGAAAGAGGGTTTATTTCTTTTTTTTAAAAAAAATTACAAAGTGTTTTATTACTTTCCCATTACAAAAATAAACATTCCATCTTTCCTTATGCATGCGTGTGTCTGGGTGCAAACATCTCTGTGCAACATCGTTCCTCTTTTGCCACATTTTTCACATTCATATTAACCTCATTTTCCCTAAGTTTAGTATTGTAATATATTGGGCAATTAAAGGTTATAAAACTCTCCATTTTTCTTCTCAATATCTTCTAGCAATAATATCATATTAACATTAAACACCATTATTCTCACCACACACATACTAACAGTTTTCATCTTATTTATATCTCTCTCTAAGTGTGTTGTCTACTTACTTTTTTAAACTTTCTTCATTTCCAAACTCCTTTTTTATTCTCTCTAACCATTGGTTTAAAAAAAAAAACTTCCCAAATCATATAATATTCACTTTGCTCTTTCTCCTTAATTGCTAATGTTAATCTGGAAAGATAGTTTATTGATGGACAGGACCACATGGGTCTGAGAATGAGAGTTATTTATACCCACTCTTGGGCCTTGCCCTTGAGCTTCCTGTTCCTGTGCAAGAAATGTATTCTATTGGCTGTAGTCAGACTCCCATGGAGCCATGAGGAGTCACGTTTGTCTGAATCAAGTTTGTTGAACCTTGGGCTGATTTGATGTCCTATGGACATTTTGCAAGAGCAGAGGTGGCGCAGTGGTTAGGGTGCAGTACTGCAGGCCACTTCAGCTGACTGTTATCTGCAGTTCAGTGGTTCTAATCTCACCGGCTCAAGGTTGACTCAGCCTTCCATCCTTCCGAGGTGGGTGAAATGAGGACCCAGACTGTGGGGGCGATATGCTGACTCTGTAAACCGCTTAGAGAGGGCTGAAAGCCCTATGAAGCGGTATATAAGTCTAACTGCTATTGCTATTGCTACTGTCTGGCTGACGGCACCCTGAGGAGGCCAGTATCTGCTGGGGGCAGGGAGCTGGAGCTCTGAGTTTCTGTCTCCTTTAAGATTTCTCTTTCTCTTTGAGGGGAAATGTTTTATCCTGCCTTTTTAATATTCCCTAAAATATTTCATTCTTCTAAGAGAGGGGTGGGCGCTAACTTTCTTCATACATAAATGGAGCTGCGAGCACCCACCACTCATGTTCGCAAGCCACTTGGGTGGCCTGCTTCCAAAGGAGCCGTAGCCAGGTAGTGGGATGCAGCCCGGGATTGGGGATGACCAATGACAAGGTTCCAGGTAATACATCCAGTTCAATAAGAACGCCGAGGCCGGCAAATTCCTCCAAGGACATTTTATTTGGACATATCAAATTGGCACAGAACTTGGTGGAAAACCGGCTCTAAGTTCCTGCCGATTTTACATGCAATTAAAAGTCAAACTGAGTAAAATAAGAGGGTTAAGAATGGCGAATCCGAATGAAATACAATAGAAGGGGAAATAATATAAGGTGAGCGGTATCGATTGATAATTGCTATTAGAAAGAACAGGAAGTTCGTATTGTATTGTGTCAATGTGCTGTACGTCTAAATTTTGTGTGTGTGTATTTTACATGTTTGTTAATAAAAAATAAAAAAATTATATATGTGTGTGTGTGTGTGTGTGTGTGTGTGTGTTGCATTTGTGCTGATAGATACATAAATAAAGGGAGACTAGTATAGATCTATTTCAAGCTATTTAGCTCTCATCAGCTAGCCATACCCTGACTGGGATTGGAACCTGGGCTGTATTACATATTAGGCAGTTGTGTTAGCCACTAAGCCACAAGCTCTCCTCCTTTATCAGCTTTCTCTCTCTCTCTCTCTCTCTCTCTCTCTCTCTCTCTCTCTCTCTCTCTCTCTCTCTCTCTCTCTCTCTCTCTCTCTCTCTCTCTCTCTCACACACACACACACACACACACACACACACACACACACACACACACGTATGTATTGTGTCACAACCCCTGGAATGCCCAAATATGGGAGGAAGCATACTGCTTCCTTTCTCTGTCTACTGGCTCATCACAAGAGACCATCATGACAGAGAGCCATTATTTTTACTGTTGCCTTTGTTACATTTGTGTTGCCTTTTGTGCTGATAAATAAATAAAGGGAGACTAGTATAGATCTATTTCAAGCTATTTAGCTCTCATCAGCTAGCCATACCCTTATTGGGATTCGAACCTGGGCTGTATTACATATTAGGCAGCTGTATTAGCCACTAGGCCACAGGTTCTCCTTCTTTATCAGCTAAGCCAGGGAAATATTTGGGAAATATATTTGGGCATACCAGGGGTTGTGACACAATACATACCTATTAAATACATACCTATTTATACAAGTGAACTAAGGAGTTGCTCATGAAAGGGGAAAAAAAGTCAAACTTTGTCACTTCCCCCCAGAGTCTCCAGTCACGTGGTCCAATCAGCATATAGTCCAGTTGCTAGGCGACCACAGTCTCCACCTTTCGAACATTTGCCCCCACGTCCTTGATTCCCATGAGAAAGAATTTTGTTTTGGCTACAGCACCCCAGCTGTATCTCCCCTCCCACTCTCGGACCCCCATCATTCCAGGCTGTGTCAGCTCTGAAGCAGTGAGAAGAGAAACCTCCCTAAAGAGAAAAACTCTAAAAAGGAAAATGGCCACAGTTCAGCCAACTTCAGGGTTGACACCTGATGCAGGCTAAGGAGACAACCAGAGAGGGAGATTCAGTAGTTCAAATGTTATATGTGTTTTGACCCAGGCTTCCCAAGAGCCTGAAGCAAACTCCTTGTCCCGACAAAAAACCTTTTTATTAATGGACTGTGAATTCTTCTGATTCACATCGGCAAAGTCTTTCCAGGGAGGATTTACAGTCACAGACCTTATCTGGCTTGGAGAGCTAAAATAGGCCGATCTCTGCAAAACTTGGCCAGGAGTCTTTGAGAGTCACAAACCAATTAAGTGAACTAATGGTCTCCTGCAAACTCCACTCCCCTTTCGCTCCTCTTTTATTTCCTCTGGGAGGGGCCATTCATCGTCCACCTGTGGCCTTACTCCCAAGTCGACCCCAGTTCTTTAGCTGTTCCCTTCGTCTGGCAACTCTGTGCATGCACACACTGGGAACAGGCTCCAGCTGTTCATCTGCCTCACTGATGTCTGACTCTGAAGGCAGCTGATCACTAGCATATGGCTCTGGTCCCCTCTCTGCCTCCGACACAGAGCCCTCATCAGAGCCTTCCCCAGACTCCAGGACTGCCCATGTTCCTCCCCAACCTCCTCACTGTCCGAATCTGCTCCCATCTCTACTGGCTGGCCACAACAATATGTTACTTGGCTCATATTTGCCGACTGTTCATAACTTTGCACATAATTATGTGACCAAGGTCTCCCATTCAGACAGTTTGGAGTTATTAGAATGCAGGAACTCAATTTAATCTGGGTCAGTCTAATTTTTCTCCAGAAATGCCTCAAGGCATGTCAGTATTTGGGAGATTTTTCAAGCTCTCCTTTGGGTGTTTTGCCAAAGGGAACTTAGGTGAGGAATTTTCTCAAGAACATCCTTCTCTGTGACTTTCGTCCTACTTGTCATTGTCGGTGTTTTTTTGTTCAATACAGGGAGCCTTTGACTTACAATGATTCATTTAATGACTGTTTGGAATCACAGCATCATGTTGTGGCCTGCCAGTAGCCAGCGGAGCTGGCAGCAGAGTTGGGCAGTGAGGAGGTTGGGGAGGAAGATGGGCCAGTCCTGGAGGCTGGGGAAGGCTCGGACGAGGGATCTGCGTCAGAGGCAAAGACGGGGATGAGGCCATCTGGCAGTTCTCAGCTGCCTCTGGAGCTAGACAGTAGTGAGGCAGAGGATTTGGCTCTTGATGCTCCCTTCCAAAGATGGTCCAGCTATTCCATCTCTCAGCCTGGGGGGTGAAATTATACGCCCCTCAAAGAGGGTTCGCAATTTGGGAGTCCCTCCTGGATCTGCAGCTGACTCTAGAACATCATCTGTCGGCTGTGACCAGGGGAGCCTTTGCCCAGGTTCTCCTGGTACACCAATTGCGACCCTACCTGGAGCGGGAGGCCCTTCGGATAGTCACTCACACCCTTGTCACCTCAAGACTGGACTACTGTAACACGCTCTACATGGGGCTGCCCTTGAAGAGTGTTCGAAGACTTCAGCTTGTCCAGAATGCAGCCATGCGAGCGATTGTGGGTGCAGCTTGGTACACCCACATTACACCTATCCTCCGCGAGCTGCACTGGCTGCCCATTGGTCTCCGGACACGCTTCAAGGTGCTAATTGTTACTTTTAAAGCCCTACATGGTATCGGACCTGGTTACTTGAGAGACCGCCTCCTGCCAATCACCTCCCAAAGACCTATTAGATCCCACAGACTAGGCTTCCTCCGAATTCCATCTGCCGGCCAATGCCGGCTGTCAACTACCTGGGGGAGGGCCTTCTCTGTGGCTGCTCCGGCCCTCTGGAACGATCTCCCCATTGAGATCCGGACCCTCACCACCCTTCAGGCTTTCCGCAAAGCAACTAAGATTTGGCTGTTCTGGCAGGCCTGTGGCTGTTGAATTTTCCAGCTCCATCCGAGGTTACAACTGTTGTTGTATTTTAAATTGTTGTCTTTTAATTTTTATTTTTGTACCCCTTCCCCTTCTGATTGTTAGCCGCCCTGAGTCTTCCGGGAATAGGGCAGCATACAAACCAAATAAAACCTTAAACCTTAAAAAGCCTGTTCCCAGTGTGCCCCTGCGCAGAGCTGCAGAAGACAGGAACAACTAAGAAATCAGGGTTGACTTGGGAGTAAAGTCACAGGTGAACTGTGAATGGCCCCTCCCATAGGAAATAAAAGAGGAGCAAAAGGGGAGAGGGCTTTTGCAGAGAACAATTCATTTGTTAGGTCATTAGATTGGTTCACCGACAAAAGGGCGCCCGACAAAAGCGCGCCTGAAGAAACCGCGGTGACAAACTGCGAGTTCTAAACTGCGCCGACGAATGAGCACTGAACTGCGCCGACAACAGCGCGCCGACAGAAGTGAGTTCTAACCCTAACCCTAACCCTAAACCTGGCCCTGACCCTGACCCTTACCTTAACTTAAATCGCGCTTCTGTCAGCGCGCTGTTGTTGGCGCATTGATGACATCGCGGTTTTCGCACCGCGATTTTGTTGGCATGCTTTTGTCCTGCGCGCATTTGTCGGGTCATGCATTAGATTTGTTTTCAGGAGTGTGGAGATCTGTCCGTCAATCTCAGAGACTCTGTGCCCAGTCTTCCTTGCACAGCGCCTCCTTTGGAAAATACTGACATGGCAGCTTTCCAAGCTAGATAGGTCTGTAGTCCTAAATATTTCCTTTGAAAGACTGTTTGCCAGGGCTTTGCTGAATGTGAATGAGAGGAATTCACGTTTAATAAAAGGGGTTTTGTCGGGACCAGGACTCTGCCTCGGGCTTTTGGGGGAAGCCTAGGTCAGAACACATCAGGAAAAAAGTACTGATGACCATTTTTTCAAACTTGCGACCCTTGTAGCATTCTCATGGTCAGGTGATCAAAATCCGACATTTGGCAACTGGCATGTACTTATGACAGTTGTCCTGTCCCAGGTCATGTGATCATCATTTGTAACCTTCCCACGGGTAAAATCAATAGGGGAAGCCAGATTCGCTTAATGACCATATGACTCACTTAACAACCACAGTGAGTAACTTAACAACTTTGGCCCAAAGGTCGCAAAATGGGGCACAACTTACTTAACCACTGTCTTGCTCAGCCATAGAAATGTTTGAGGAATGTGCTTGTGGAAGACATTTCTTTTCTCACAAGAATTGTTAAAATGTGCTTAATGAAGTTTTGGAAGTGTTTGCGTATCATTTGCTGTATTTGTACTGTTTTATTGCTTCATGTCTGCTATTCTAATCTCTTTTAATCCCTCCTTAGTGGATTTAAATTTTGCATGGATGGATGGATGGATGGATGGATTGATAGTTGGTTGAACAGATTGCTCTGACCCAGGGCTCCCTTAGAAAGCAAGAAGCAAAGTCTTGGTTTCTGCAAAACCTCTTTTAATTACACGACTGTGAATCCCTTTCGTTCACAGTCAGCAAGGCTTAACCAACAGTCTTTTCGGAGTCTTTATCCACACGTACCTTATCTCATTTAGAGCACTGCCGGATAACTAGTTTCCAAATCAGTGGTGGGTTTCAAATTTTTTTAGAACCTCTTCTGTACCCTGCTTTGGGGGAGTGGCTTGCCGGCCATGTGACCGTGTGGGAGTGGCTTGCCAGCCATGTGACCATGTGGGAGTGGCTTGCCAGCCATGTGACTGGGTGGGCATGGCCAACTTGCAAAATGTGGTGAAACTCACTTAACAATCTCTTGCTTAGCAATCAAAATGTTGGCTCAAAAACTCTGGCATTGAAGTGTGTAAGTCTAAAGCTGTCAAGTTACAAACCCCTTGCACCCCTAACCCTTTAGAAAAAACCCCCCAGGGGTGTTCAAACTTGGCAGCTTTAAGACTTGTGGACTTCAACTCCCAGAATTCCTCCTCCAGTCATGTTGGCCCAGGAACTCTGGCATTGAAGCGTGCAAGTCTTAAAGCTGTCAAATTACAAGACTCTCGCACCCCTAACCCTTTAGAAAAAAAAACCAGGGGTGTTCAAACTTGACAGCTTTAAGACTTGTGGACTTCAACTCCCAGAATTCCTCCTCCAGTCATGTTGGCTTAGAAACTCTGGCATTGAAGCACGCAAGTCTTAAAGCTGTCAAATTACAAGACTCTCGCACCCCTAACCCTTTAGAAAAAAAACCAGGGGTGTTCAAACTTGACAGCTTTAAGACTTGTGGACTTCAACTCCCAGAATTCCTCCTCTCGCTCTTTATCTTGATGATGTGTGGACGGGCAGAGGGGAGGGAGCTGGAACCGGTTCTAAACAGCACTGTAGATTTGTGGAACCTCTTCTATAGAAGAGGTTAGAATTGGCAGGAACCCACCCCTGTTCCAAATGCAGGCCAAGGCAAGACTTGGGCACAGAGTCTCTTATAGTTACAACCAGAACTTTCTGGACCAAATGAATAAATTGTTTCTGCAAAAACCCACTCCCCATTCATTACTCTTTTGTTTCTTGGTTTTCTCCAAGGTGTGGATTTACTCCTAAGTTGACCCTGCTTTCTTAGTTGTTCTTGTCTTCTGGCAGCTCTGCGGCAGGCTCACACTGGGAACAGGCTCCAGCTGTTCCTCTGCCTAACTGCTGTTTGTTTGTTTGATTGAGCTTGTATGCCGCCCACTCCCGAAGGACTCCGGGCGGCTTACAATAAACAAGGGAGGGGGATAATACACAAGACAACATATTAAAATATACAGCAGTTACAATTTCCGAGGGGCTGGATATTTCAAGAGCCCCCTGGCCTGCTGGAGCAGCCAGGACTTAACGGCTTTGCGGAAGGCTGGGAGGGTAGTGAGGGTCCGGATCTCCACGGGGAGGTCATTCCAGAGGGCTGGAGCTGCAACAGAGAAGGCTCTCCCCCGGGGGAGCCGCCAGCCGACATTGGCTGGCAGATGGATCCGGAGAAGGCCTAACCTGTGTGATCTAATCGGTCTATGGGAGGTAATCGGCAGGAGGTGGTCTCTCAGGTACCCAGGTCCGATGCCATGAAGGGCTTTATAGGTAACGACCAGCGCCTTGAAGCGGATCCGGAGACTAATGGGTAACCAGTGCAGCTCGCGGAGGTCTAGATCCCTCTCTGCCTCTGACGCAGAACCCTCTTTGAGCTTTCCTCAACCCCCCATTTTCCTCCCCAACCTCCTTGCTGGCTGCATAACACAGACAAGCCATTCTGCTTGACAAGACCAATGACAAACAGCTTGCCTTCCTCTAGGAATCTTTCCCCGGAATTCGCTGGTTCACACAACCTTCTTAATCTTAAATGTCAGATTTGCCCATTTTTGGCTGTGCTCTATATATTGAATCTTAAAGCAACTGTAGAAAGTTAGCACGCAAACTTCTCCTAGAAGAATGAAATATTTTTAGGAAATATTAAAAAGGCAGAATATTGTATTTCTCTGGATGAGAAATGTAGAAACTTGCTCTTGGAAAGCAGCCCCCGGCTTTCTTAATAGCCCTCAGCAAATGTCAGCACTTAGAGAGAAAGAGATAGCTAGCTCTATTCATAAGCAAATACATTTACCCAAGATCCAACAAAGGTAGGATTAGCCATCAACCATAATAGGAATTGACCAACCCCCTTTCAGAACACAAGCCCCTTCACGGCATCATCTCAGTTGCATCACACACATCAAACTTCAACCAAACCTAGCTCGGACAAACTCCTAGGATTTTGGCCCCATGGGAATCTGACAGCATCCAATAGAATACATCTTCTTGCACAGGAACAGGAAGCTCAAGTGCAAAGCCCAAGAGAAGGTATAAAAACCCCTCACTCTCCACTCCATGTGGTCAGCTGCACCAGAACCATGGGCTTGGTGGTTCTGCTTCATCATTAAATCATCTTTCCAATCAGCCTCCATATTTCCAGTGTCTTTCTCCCAGCTTGGAACAGAGCCAGATGGGTATTTCTTCCAACACATTCAAGCAGGCACGGGTGGTATCACACAGCAAGCAAAATAACCCCGACTGATAGATTATGTGCCATCCAGTGGGTTTCAGCTCCTAGGGACCACGTAGTTAGATTGGCTCTATAATAATCTGTGTCTTAATTAATTCTTAATTCACATTTAGTAGAACAAAATAACAGAGTTGGAAGGGACCTTGGAGGTCTTCTAGTCCAGCCATTGCAGGAATTGGGTATGTCTAATCTAGTGAAAAGAAGGACTAGGGGGAGACATGATAGCAGTTCCAATATTTGGAAGTCAACCTATTCTCCAAAGCACCTGAAGGCAGGACAAGAAGAAATGGATGGAAACTAATCAAGGAGAGAACTAAGGAGAAATTTCCTGACTGTGAGAACAATAAACTAGTGGAACAGCTTGCCTCCAGAAGTTGTGGATTGTCCAACGCTGGAGGTATTTAAAAAGAGATTAGACAATCATTTATCCAGAATGGTTTGGGGTCTCCTGCTTGAGCAAGGGTTGGGCTAAAAAACCTTCAAGGTCTCTTCCAACTCTGTTATTCTGCCTGTGTTCCTCCGTTGGGGTATTGTTTACTGTTTGATTGTTGGTCTGGTATTAATCCCTGCTTATCTATGTATTGATTGCTGGTGAGGAAGTGTTTTGGTCTTTGCTTTCCTTTTTAGCTCTCCAATTGTCTCTTTTGAATGGGGTATAAATGTTGTTCATCTCTGTGTGTCTGTTGATGGCTGATTTAACTTTTACATTGATCTGCTACCAACCGCAAGGATAGCGTTGCAGTAGCGGGTCGATCTAGGCCAGTGTTTGTCAACCATGACCATTTTAAGCTGTGTGGACTTCAACTCCCAGAATTCCCCAGCCAACATGCTGGGAAGTTGAGGTCCACTCCTCTTAAAATGGTCAAACTTGGGAAAAACTGTTGTAGATTATTTCGGATTCTTGGTTGATGGAGTGGTCTGTTCTATGCATGGCATCTAGAAAGCAGGCTAGATTTTAAAATAAAAACAGAGAGAGCAGCAAATAGTCTGTTATCTTCTTCTATCTACAGTATATATATTAAAAAGGCTGTATGTATGTATTTTCCGGCATAACTCTGGAACACCTCAAACAATTTCAACCAAACTTGGTACACAGATGACTTAACCTCTTGAAACAAATACTGGAGGTGGATAGGTAAGACCCCCCCTAGTGGGTGGGTGTGTGGGTTCCAGAATAACTCTGGAACACCTGGCCCGTTAAGGAGAGTGAGAGCAGCATCCTAGAGCAGTAATTGTGATGTCATGGGAGAGAGAAGGGAGAGCCTGGGCCATTAAGGAGAGCAAGTGTGGCGTCCTAGAGCGGCAACTGTTTGTGATGTCAGTTCCTTTGCAGCTTCCTCTGGAAAGCCAGCCGTGGCGTTCGCCCTCCAGTGGACCAATGGGGAAGCGCCTGATGGATTTGGGGCAATGGACCAGGATCGTAGACAGGGCGGGAAAGAGGAGCGCATGGGAAGGGGAAGGCAGAGGGCAGGGATGATGGCAGAGGTGGGTTCCTACCAGTTCGCACCTATTCGGTAGAACCGGTTCATCAAATCTACCGAACCAGTTAGAAGAGGTTCCACCAGTGGACCCGAAAAGCAGGCCACACCTACAGAAGAGGTTCCAAATTTTTTTGAAACCCACCACTGGTCCTTGGATATGATTATTCTACACTATCTTACTCATATTTATAAAACTCAGTGCCTCTGTGAAAGGTAAGGATGACTACTGCGTTTGTGGTGCAATCAGAACATTGCGTGTGTCGAAGTTGTTTTAACGCAAATCAAAGATGCCTTTTAAAAAACAAGTTTACATCCTATTCTTAGACATGCCAGTGCTGTGTGTGGGGTAATTTAAGGGGGTTCTGACAAGTGTCCCCGGCATCTTCATATCCGGTCACATGGGCGGCAAGCCACTCCCATCCGGTCACATGGGTGGCAAGCCACTCCCACAAAGGAGGTTTGAACAATTTTTGAAACCCACCACTGGATGATGGGCACGGGAGTAGGGGGATGAAAGGCCCCTCTCAATGATTCCCTATCGGTCAAATGTTTTGAGGTCTATAAATAACCGGGCAACCTAGTTGCAAATAAATGAAAACAAAGAAAGGAGGACATTTATAATGACTTGTCCTCCCCAAATGGTTTTCCTTTTCAAAATAAAACAACAACAATTTTGGAGAAAGATATTCTCAACTAAAAGAATGTCCAGAATTGGGACACATATAGCTCAGTTGCGCATTAGAAACTTATTCAGTCACCGTTGCTGCATTTTATAAAAAAGGGGGGGTTTAAGGGCAGGAATCAGCATCTGAGGTCAGCTAATGATGTGCTGAGTGAGTGAGTCAGATGTTGAAGATTCAGGTAAAAACAACAGCTAAAAATGGGCGCGAACAGACAATTTTTGTCTGTTTGCCAGAAAGAAAACATATATTTCAACTAGGCCTCCTGTGAATTGCTCATCCCGAGGGATCAGTTTGATCCGTATTTCAGCCACCAGGGCTGTGTCTTGCCTAGAAAAAAAAAATTGATGTGCTCCCTAAATCATGTTGGCATGATTGGCATCACAGCTATTTGACCAATGATCCTTTTTGTTGCATTGTTAAGTCCCTGAGCCAGGCACAAATCTATTAAAATAGGTGTAAAAAAAAGGGGGGCCAATCTAAAACAGCCTAGTAGAAATAAAGATGTTAAGAACAACAACAGCACATTCTACCATATTTGGTGGTCCTGTACTGAGGCCAAGAAATACTGGAGAAGGATTAAAAAATGGCTAAAAGAGGTTTGGTTACAGTTGTTTTAACCTCTGCATCTTCAAATAATATTTACCGTCTCAAATAGTTCATCTAATATAACTAGAGGCCTTATTTTCATTCTACAATGTATATTTAGTTAACATTATTATTTGAAGATGCAGAGGTTAAAACAACTGTAACCAAACGACATGCGGCATGTGATGATGGTTTTTTTTCTTTTTTTCTTTTTTTTCTTTTTTGTCTTCTCCCTCCCCCCCCTTTTTAAACCCTAGGTTATTGTGGTGTTTATTAAATATACAACAGAGAGATACGGGATGTATAAACGTAGTAGGGATGCACCTGTGATCCAATGATATATTGTATGTGATGATGGGGTTTTTTTCCCCTTTTTTTTTCTCTCCTTTTCCCATTGTTTTTTTTTTCTATTGTTATGTGATGTTGTCTATGTAATAAAATAAATAAATATATATATATATATATATATATATATATATATATATATATATATATATATATATATATATACATACATACATACATACATACATACATACATACATACATACATACATACATACATACATACATACATATATATATATATATATATATATATATATATATATATATATATAAAATGGCTAAAAGAGGTTACCGGGGCAAGCATGGAATGGAGACCCGAGAACCTTCTACTAAGCATTCAAACCAGAAAACATGAGCAATTCAATATGGCATTTGAGCCCTACATATAATTGTGGCCGGAAGAATAACTTATGCACAATTTTGGAAATCCACTGCCATACCGTCGGAAGATGCTATAATTAAAAAGATCCATGAATGTGCAGAAATGGACAGAATGACCGGTTGGCTGAGGGACAAAGGAGAAACGGAACATTATCTTAGCTGGAATTATGGTATATGCGGGCGACAAGGAGAACAGCAGGGACTTAAAACGGGGAAAGTTAAAAGTGAACATGGGTATTGTAATAGATCCCTGAATTTTGTAATGAGAAGATGTGGCTTAGAGACCTAACAATGAGGAAGGGAAAAAAAAAGTTGGGCTGTGAATGACTGTCACCGCGGGGGGGGGGGGGGGTTTGTATGTTTAAAATTGTATTTGTATTTGTATGTTTTACTCTTAAAAAAATGTATAACTAAGAACAACAATGCAACATAGCTGATAACAAACAATATTCAGTATCTGTAACATTTGAAAGTCAGTTGCAGGAACTGTGTACTGTATATACTCAAGTATAAGCCTAGTTTTTCAGCCACTTTTTGAGCTGAAAAAAGCCGCCTCGGCTTATACTCGAGTCAGTGAAAAATTTGCCCGAAATGGAGGAGAAAAAGGGGCGGGGCCATGCCGCTGGGTCCTGAGTTTCCCCTCCCTCTGTGTCAGTTTGCCGTGCAGCGTGCACCGCACCATCCCCCCTCCTCACGTTCTAATGTAATGCAGGGCTGTCTTACGATTCCCCTTCCTCCCCCTCCTGCCGCTCTGCAACGATGTCCCACCTCCTCCTTGTTATGGCAAGCAGCCACATAGCGATGTCCCACCTCCTCTGGTACAGTGATCCAATGATAGGAATCACTGTGCCGTGTGTCATAGGAGGCGGGACATCATCATCACAGCGGGACATCAGCATCATGAGGTGAGTGAAGTATTTCATTGAATACACCGGTATTGTGTGATAATAATTTGTTATGCAGAGCAAATTTTTACAATGGCTACTGTATATTTAATGGGCACAGGCAGGCTGTATATGTTATTCAATGGGCAATGGCATTATTGGTATCTATTTTTATTTTTGAAATTTATCGGTAGCTGCTGCATTTCCCACCCTAGGCTTATACTCGAGTCAATAACTTTTCCAGTTTTTTGTGGTAAAATTAGGTGCCTCGGCTTATATTCGGGTCGGCCTATACTCGAGTATATACGGTATGTCCAGTTTAATGAAAAGAGGACTAGGGGGTGACATGACAGCAGTGTTCCAATGTTTGAGGGGCTGCTATGAAGAAGAGGGGCAGCCCCAAAGGGGCTTTTTCAAGAGGCAACTAGACTTCCTGGTTTTCCTTGGAAGATGGTCCTCTTCTCATCCAAGACGCTTCAGTGATGATGGAGCAGCAAGCAGCAACTTCTGGAGGCAAGTCCTTCTACTGATTCGTTGTTCTCACTGTTAAGAAATGTCTCCTTAATCCTAGGTTGGTTCTCTTCTTGGTTAGTTTCCATCCATTGCTTCTTGTCCTGCTTTCAGGCTCTTTGGAGAATAGGTTGACCCCGTCTTCTGGGTGGACGCCCCTCAGATGTTGGAAGTCTGCTATCCTGTCGCTTCTAAAAAGTCCTTCTTTTCATTAGATTAGATATCCACAATTCCTGCAGTCATTCCTTCCTCCCCTCCCCCTTCTTTTTCCTTCCTTCCTTCCTTCCTTCCTTGCTTCCTTCCCATTCTTTTTTCCTCCCCCTCCCTCCCTCCCTTCCCATTCTTTTGTCCTCCTCCCTTCCTTCTGCTTCTCCTCCTCCCTTCCCCTTCATTTCCCTTCCTTTCTTCCCCTTCGTTTTCCTTCCTTCCAATCCATTCTTTTTCCCCATCCCCCTCCTTCATTTTTTCTCCTCCCTTCCTCCCTCCTTCATTTTCCTTCCTTCCTTCCTTCCTTCCCCTTCTTTTTTACTCCTCCCTCCCTCCCTTCCCATTCTTTTTTCCTCCCCCTCCCTTCCTCCCTCCCTTCCCATTCTTTTGTCCTCCTCCCTTCCTTCTGCTTCTCCTCCTCCCTCCCTTCCCCTTCATTTTCCTTCCTTTCTTCCCCTTCGTTTTCCTTCCTTCCAATCCATTCTTTTTCCCCTTCCCCCTCCTTCATTTTTTTCTCCTCCCTCCCTCCTCCTTTTCCCTTCATTCTCCTTCCTTCCTTCCCCTTCATTTTTCTTTTCCTTCCATCCTCCCTCCCTCCTTCCTACCCATTCTTGTTTCTCCCTCCCTCCCTCCTTCCTCCCTTCCTTCCCCCTTCCCCATTTTTTTCTTTCCTCCCTCCCTCCTTTCCTCCCTTCCTTCTTGCTTTTAACACGTGTTTCTCAGACCAATTTATTAACCCCCTCCTAATCAGCCTCTCCAAGCAATCTCTGACTAGAACACCTCCCTTTCCCAGGGCTGGGGAGTGCTGGGTGTTGTTGGCACCGCTTGTTTTGAGCTGTGGCGAATGTGGTGCCAAGAGATGCTTTTTCTCACGTTAGGGGGGGGGGTAGACGCTCTGCATCTACTTAGCAGAAAATCAAAGTGACACTTAATCAGGGACGGTGGTATCTTTTTACTTGCAAACTCCGTGGTATTATGAATCACCAGGATAGGACCTGATGCCTGAACAAAGCTATTCAGACATATGCAAACCCCCACCCTCCACCCCGATCCCAATTCACTTGTCCCCTCAAGTTCTCCATTGGTTTTTCCTTTTCCAACACTGGAAAAATGAGACTGGAAAAATTCCTGGTTTCCATTTTCTTCTTTGAGAGTCCAAGCAGTTTTTGAATGGGGCAAAGTTTTATTCACAAGCGGTGAGTAAAGGCAGGAGCAATGGGGAAATAGGTTTTGGAGATTGTGATGGTTTTAATTACACTCCACACAAGAAATGACAGAAACCCACTCAGTGAAAACTTTGCGGAGTTCCCACTGACTGTGATTGCCTAACTTGATGAAATCCTTTTAGGGAACAATGCAGTGCTGGGCTTCAATTGTTTTTACTACCGGTTCTGTGGGCTTGGTGGGTGTGGCAGGGAAAGGATACTGCAAAATCCTCATTCCCTCCCCACGCCTGAGGGAAGGATATTGCAAATCTCCATTCCCACCCCAGCCAGAGGGGGTATTTGCCGGTTCTCCGAAATACTCAAAGTTTCCGTTACTGGTTCTCCAGAACCTGTCAGAACCTGCTGAATTTCACCCCTGGCCCGGCCTCAAAAAGGTGGCTAAATAGGGCTGCATAGAACCGGGGGCAGGTGAGGCGGCCCACCTGCGATCTCCGCTACTGGTTTGCTTGAACCGTTCCAAACCGGCTGAATACTACCTCTGTAGCCGACCCATTTTCTTGGAGATATTTCAGCAGAGACAACTGCAAAGGTGAGGTGTGAAAGGATTCAAAATAATCAAGATGGCAGCTGGGATTATGTTTCTAAAACCCTTTTTTTAACCCTCTTCTACACATAACCCACAGCGCAGCAATCAAGTAACAATTTCCTTACTAACTGGGGGGGGATCATTGATGTTTTTTAGATCACAGGAATCCAGCCTTGGCAATTTTTGGACTTGTGGACTTCAACTCCCAGAATTCCTCAACCACAGTGGTGAAATGCAATTTTTTTTTACTATGGGTTCTGTGGGCGTGGCTTGGTGGGTGTGGCAGGGGAAGGATATTGCAACATCTCCATTCCTTCCTCACTCCAAGGGACGGATACTGCAAAATCCCCCTTCTCTCCTGATCAGTTGGGATTCGGGAGGCAGAGAATAGATGGGGGCGGGGCCAGCCAGAGGTGGTAATTGCCGGTTCTCCGAACTACTCAAAATGTTCTCTAGAACCTGCTGAATTTCACTCCTGCCCAACCAGCCATGCTGGGAGTTGAAGTCCAAAAGTCCGAAAGTTGTCGAGGTTGGACATCCCTGTTCTAAATAATCCAGAAACAGAGAATTAAATGCAGATGTGTTAATTGGCCCAACATCAACTGGGAGGCTGGGTTTAATTTTAGCTTTCAAGCAGGATGCCCTGCTACAAAATTCAGTGTTTGGGTTTAAAAATATAAAGGGACCATTTTTTGAACATCCATAGACTTAGTGATGAATGATAGCACGGTGCCAGCTGAGTTCATTTAGGGCCAAAAATGGAACGTCTGTAAAAGTATTTACGTTGCAGCTTTTCGGGGCTGTGTTATCTTGTACTGCAGTTCTGTGCAATATCCCACAAATCTCTGTAGAAGCTGAGATAAGGAGCAAGGTTTATTTGCAGAGAAGGAGATAGTGAGGAAAATGTGAAGTAGAATGATGGGGAGGGAGGGAAAGAAACTGAAGAAAGAGAATTTTCTTGGAATTTTTACTACGGTATTTTCCAGTATATACAGGTGGTACATTTGTTTAGTGACTATTCACAGTTATAACGGTACTGAAAAAAGTGACTGGTAGCCATTTTTCATACTTATGACGACTGTTGCAGCATCCCCCATTTTGGTCCTGCGATCAAAATTTGGCCGCTTGACAACTGGCTCACTTTATGACAGTTGCAGTCTCCCGCGATCACTTTTTGCGACCTCCCGACCAGCAAAATCAATGGGGAAGCCAGATTTCACTGAACAACTGTGTTACTGACTTAACAACTGCAGTGATTCACTTAACAATTGTGGCGAGAAATTTGTGGCGAGTAAAATGGGCCAAACCTAACTTAACAATTGTCTTTTTTAACAGCATAAATTTTGGACTCAATTGAAAGCTGGCGGTGGGACTTTGGGCCAATCGCCAGGAGACTGAGAGTTCTAGTACTGCCTTAAGTATGGAAGCTGATTGGGTGATTTTGGCCCAATCATCTGGAAACTGTGAATTCTAGTAATGCCTTAAGTATGGAAGACTAATGGGAGACTTTGGGCCAATCGCTAGGAGACTATGAGTTCTAGTACTGCTTTAAGTATGGAAGCTGATTGGGTGATTTTGGGCCAATCACTTGGGAACTGTGAATTCTAGTACTGCCTTAGATATGGAAGCCTACTGGGAGACTTTGGCCAATTGCTAGGAGACTGTAAGTTCTAGTACTGCCCTAAGTATGGAAGCTAATTGGGTGATTTTGGGCCAATCATCTGGAAACTGTGAATTCTAGTACAGCCTTAGATATGGAAGTCTACTGGGAGACTTTGGGTCAATCGCTAGGAGACTGTAAGTTCTAGTACTGCCCTAAGTATGGAAGCTAATTGGGTGATTTTGGTCCAATCATCTGGAAACTGTGAATTCTAGTACTGCCTTAGGTATGGAAGCCTACTGGGAGACTTTGGGTCAATCGCTAGGAGACTATGAGTTCTAGTCCTGCCTTAAGTATGGAAGCTGATTGGGTGATTTTGGGCCAATCACCTGGGAACTGTGAATTCTAGTACGGCCTTAGATATGGAAGCCTACTGGGAGACTTTGGGTCAATCGCTAGGAGACTATAAGTTCTAGTACTGCCTTAAGTATGGAAACTGATTGGGTGATTTTGGGCCAATCATCTGGAAACTGTGAATTCTAGTAATGCCTTAAGTATGGAAGACTACTGGGAGACTTTGGGTCAATCGCTAGGAGACCATGAGTTCTAGTCCTGCCTTAGATATTGTTGATTGGGTGATTTTGGAGCCAGTTACTCTTTCTTTCTCTCAGCCCAATCCACCTCACAATGTTGTTGTTATGGGAAAAAAATAACAGGAGGAAAGAATACTAGATACATTCGCTGCCTCGAGTTACTTAGAAAGTAACAAAGGTGAGATAAAAATCAAATAAATAAATAAGTAAAATTCTCTACCACACAGTGGCCAAACAGTAATTTTATTAGAATTTCTAAGTGGCTGTTTAGTTAATTGCAATATCCATTGCAATGGATATTGAAGGTGCGTGGTGTGTCATTAGAGAGCCAGTTGGAAGTCTGGGAGGAATTGGTGAGACAAATACTGGAGGAAAAATAGCCACTCATCACTCTTTTTTTAATGTGGGCAGGTTTTAATAGATGGTTAGACTGGCAGGCAAGTCCATCTGTCAAGGCTTCCGTGCATTCAGAGAGAGAGAGAGAGCGTCTATCAGCCGATGCCAGCCCATAGCCTTACTCCTCACCCCTTCTGGTGTTATTCCAGAAAACCCATAAATCCCTGTTGAAAAGGGGCCGAAGGCAGATTTAACGCTGTTCCAAAAGACCACTAAATTTGTCTTTAAAAGGAGCTGCTGACAATAGCTAACAGATGTAGGAAGGGTTGTCCCTCCCTCCCTCCCTCCCTCCAGCTGTTGGTCAGATTGATTCTCATCTCTAAGCTTGGAATGGATGTGGAGACCTGGTTGGCACAGGAGGAGATTCTGGGTTTAAAAAAACAACAACAACACAGGTTCTCTTGCTATTCAAACCAGAGGGGTTTATGTGGGCAGCGCCCACGGGCTGGAGTGTAGGGGAAGAGAGATGGCATAAATCCAAAGCAGCCACCTGGAGCTGAGCTGATCCTATAGCCTAGAGGTCTCCTCAACAGAACCAATAATGGAGTGTGCCAGATAATACCAGGATGGTGTTGTGGTTAGAGTAAAAACGCTTCCGTTAAAACGAGACCAGCTGAGAACTGATTTAAGGCAACCTCCCCTTTCTTCTAGCACTGATGATGTTACCTAGTTGGGCCATGAAACATCTGCAAGGAAAAAAAACCAAGCTCAGAGAGCACCAAGGATCCCACAGTCCTCCATAACCATCACTACCACCACCACCATCCCCTTCTCTTTCTCCTCTTTCTCCTCTTTCTCCTCCTCCTCCTCCTCCTCCTCCTCTCCACAAACCCAAGTCCCTTCTAGCACTGATGATGTTACCTAGTTGGGTCATGAAACATCTGCAAGAAAACAACCAAACTTAGAGAGCACCAAGGATCTCACAGTCTTCCATAACCACCACCACCTCCACCACCATCACCACCACCACCACCTCCTCCTCCTCCTCCTCCTCCTCCTCCTCCTCCTCCTCCTCCTCCTCCGCCTCTCCACAAACCCAACTCCCTTCTAGCACTGATGATGTTACCTAGTTGGGTCATGAAACATCTGCAAGAAAACAACCAAGCTCAGAGAGCACCAAGGACCTCACAGTCTTCCATAACCACCACCACCACCACCTCCTCTTTCTCCTCCTCCTCCTCCTCCTCCTCCTCCTCCTCCTCCTCCCCTCTCCTCCTCCTCCTCCTCCTCCTCCTCCTCCTCCTCCTCTCCACAAACCCAACTCCCTTCCAGCACTGATGCTGTTACCTAGCTGGGCCATGAAACATCTGCAAGAAAACAACCAAGCTCAGAGAGCACCGAGGACCCCACAGTCCTTCACAACCACCACCACCACCACCTCCTCTCCACAAACCCCACTCCTTTCTAGGACTGATGACGTTACCTAGTTGGGCCATGTAATGTCTGCAGGAAAGCAACCTTACTCAGTGAGCACCTCACTGTGTGAGGCTGAACTACAAATACTCTCTTCCCGTGACTTAAAACGGTCTCTGCTACGGGTTGTGGCTCAAATGCAAGTGATGCCATGAGCACCCATCACCAAAAAGAGACTCTTTGTGCCACCATTAAAAGTAGCCTTGAGGAGAAACACTTGGTTGAGGTGGTTGAGGATTGATTATTTGTTTCTGCTCACAGTCCATAATAATCTTGGTAACCACATCCAGGGCCGTAATTTGAAAGCATCTATTTTCTTTCTCATCGTTTTTCCACCGTTCGGCATTCATTTTCATACATTATCTCCAGGAACAGAATTGCTTCGACTCTTCCGATCATTGTTGTCATAGAAATAGCCTTATCATTCATGATCTTGTTTAAGCTTCTCCTTGTTTTCCTTCTTAAGATTAATAGTCTCTTTAGCACTCCATCCGGTTTTTATCTGTTCTTGAGCCCCGAAAACAATGCCAGCTTCGCTTCTTCACCATCCTCTCTGTTACGTTCTGAGCAGCCTGGCTAATGAGATTATCTTGCCTTCTTAATATTTAATATTATCCTGGTTTTTTTTTCTCCCCTCTTTCCATTTTTAGGCTGAGGTATTTCTTTCTTTCTTTCCTTCTGTCGTAACAAAGTGGTATTGTTTGCACAGCTCAAATTATTAGCGTGGCGACCTCCGATTTTGTTTTCGGCTGTCATTTTCTTCCACTTCTGTCATTCTTGTTGTGTTAAATTAAATATGCATTGTCTCGGTTTCTTTTGTATTTTTGAAACCACTCCGCTTCTCCAAATTCAGTACCACCACCGTAAGCACAAACCTGGAGTGCAATTTGTTTTCTTTCTACTAGTTTACATTCATCTTCCAACCCTGGCACCATTGATAATGCAAGAACAGAGCCCAATGCCTTCTCGATGTTCTGTATAAATCCCGAAGTGTCTGTGGTAACAATCTTGGCACCAGAGGTAGTAACCCCGTTGATAGCATGGTGACCAAGGATATTCTCAGGGGGAATCCAAAAATAGTCAAGATAACAACTATGGCCACTCAATTAAAACCCCAACCATTTCTACATGTGAAGAGGTAGAACATCAATCACATAATTGCAGCTGCCATCTTGATTTTGACTGCCCTGAAGATGGAGTCAGGGAAAAGAATATAGGACCCTGGGCAACTCCCTTGGTATCCATGTTCTCAGGCCTGACCATTCGATCTTGAAAAACCCTTCCCTTTCCTTTCCCCCCCTTCCCTCCCATTATCCCCTTCCCTTCCTTTTCTACTCCTTCCCTTCTCTTCATTTCCCTCCCCCTTGTTTTATCTTCCTTTCTTTCCTCCCCACCCTCTTCCCTTCTCTTTCCTCCCCTTCCCTTCCATCCTCTTCCTCGAGGTGGTGCAGTGGTTAGAGTGGAGTACTGCAGGCCACTTCAGCTGACTGCTATCTGCAGTTCGGCGGTTCAAATCTCACCGGCTCAAGGTTGACTCAGCCTTCCATCCTTCCGAGGTGGGTGAAATGAGGACCCAGACTGTGGGGGTAATATGCTGACTCTGTAAACCGCTTAGAGAGGGCTGAAAGCCCTATGAAGCGGTATATAAGTCTAACTGCTACTGCTATTGCTATTCCCGATCCGTTTTTCAGCCATTATCCCCTTCCCTTCCTTTCTTTTCCTTCCCTTCCTTTCCCTTCCCTTCCCTCCCCTTCCCCCTTTCACCCATTATCCCCTTCCCTTTCTTTTCCATTCCTTCCCTTCCCTTCATTTCCCTTTCCTCCCTCTTGTTTTATCTTCCTTCCCTTCCATTCCTTTCTTTTCCTTTCCTTCCCTTTCCTCCCTCTTTCCTTCCCTTCCCTTCCCTCCCCTTCCCCTTTTCACCTGTTATCCCCTTCCCTTTCTTTTCCATTCCTTCCCTTCATTTCCCTTCCCTCCCCCTTGTTTTATCTTCCTTCCTTTCTTTTCCTTTCCTTCCCTTTCCTCCCTCTTTCCTTCCCTTCCCTTCTCTTCCCTCCCCTCCCCTTTTTCACCCATTATCCCCTTCCCTTTCTTTTCCATTCCTTCCCTTCATTTCCCTTCCCTCCCCCTTGTTTTATCTTCCTTCCCTTCCTTTCTTTTCCTTTCCTTCCCTTTCCTCCCTCTTTCCTTCCTTCCCCTCCCTCTTCCCTTTCTTTCCCTTCTCTTCCCTCTCCCCTTCCCCCTTTCACCTATTATCCCTTTCCCTTTCTTTTCCATTCCTTCCCTTCCCTTCATTTTTCTCCCCCTTTTATCATCTTCCTTTTCCTTTTCCTCTTCCTCTTCCTCTTCTTTTAAATAGGCAGGACATGCTGTATATTGCAAGACAAAGTACCTATTTCTCACATCATTCATACAGTATATCAGAAAGGACAGCATAGGGATGATAAGAGAGAATTTTGGAAAGATGTGGTGGAATGCAATCTGAATTCCCAGGAGGGCGGGACTGGATTCCAGAAAACCAATAGGTGAAAGTGAAGTTTAGATACGTAGCTTGTGTGAGAGAAAGAGGGCGTAAATAGCTCTCCTTAACAGTTCCATGAGAATATCTTTTACCGTGCAAGTAGTCTGCCTTAATTTTGGCAAGATTTTTTTTCTACAGATGAGGAACGATAAAGAAACCTACTCTGAAGTAACTCTACCTGTCTTTCTTGGTTTCTGGTACCTGGCAGCAGATTAGATTCTAATCAATGGGTGTCATGATCAGAGATGCTCACTAGACCAATGATCACCAACTGGGGGTCTAGTGAGAAAAATTTTGGGGTCCGCAGAAAAATTATTTGAATTTTTTATATTGCACTAAACCAGGGGTCCTCAAACTACGCCCCCTGGGCCAGATATGTGCAATGAACGTTTGTGTTGCTGCAGAGAGTCTCCCTCTTCGGGGTCAGAGGGGGGCAGAAATTCTGACTTGGGGTCCTCTTTAGCCTCCTAGTGGGGGGCTTTGGGCGAAGGCTGGAGGGAAGCACTGCTGGTGACAAAGAGCCAGAGGGCCTTGTTCCAGTGGGACTGGATCCAAAAATTTTTGAAACCCACCACTGGTCCTTGGATATGATTATTCTACACTATCATGCTCATATTTATAAAATTCAGGGCCTCTGTGAAAGGTAAGGATGACTACTGCGTTTGTGGTGCAATCAGAACATTGCGTGTGTTGAAGTTGTTTTAATGCAAACCGAAGATGCCTTTTAAAAAAGAAGTTTACATCACATTCTTATGCATCCCAGTGCTGTGAGGTAATTTAAGGTGGTTCTGACAAGTGTCGTCGGCATCTTCATATCCGGTCACATGGGCGGCAAGCCGTCTCATCCAGTCACATGGGCAGCAAGCCACTCCCACAAAGGAGGCCACACCCACAGAGTAGGTTCGAAAATTTTTTGAAGCCCACCACTGCCGCCGACCCACCCAAAGAGCCGTAACCTGAGTTAGACAATTGTTTTACATAGAAAACTTCCTAGAAATAGTTCCCATGTGTGTCCTCACCCCTTACTCTTCCCCTCTCCTCTGATAATTTATGGCTAAGGGAAAAATATAACAGAGCAGACATTTTCCCAGAATAGTAAAACCGTCGTCTTGCCAACGTTGTCATAGAAGCTAAGCATACTCATCATCTATTATTTCATGATCATTTATTACTATTCCCCAGAACTTTTGTTAAATTCGGCGGCATTTTAAGAAGGGTGCCCTCGTTTTGTCTCTGGATCGTGGCCATAGTTCTTTCCTGCGCTATGAAAGGAATCCTGCCAAGGCCACTTTTGGCTGACAATTGCATGCAAATGCCCGTTTATTTTCCAGATGTTTTGCTCACCTGAAATGGCTGGTGCACCCAGCTGATGATAAAAATGGGGATGAGTCATCTCTGATTCAGTTTGTTATGGGATGCAGGCTGGTGGGTGACCAACAGCTTCCTGTTAAATTATAATAGGCTTACATTTAATTTTATTTATTTCAATGTATTGGTTCTTCATCCCGCCTTTACAATTTTTATAAATACCTCAAGGCAGCGAACATGCCTAATCCTCCCCCTTGTTTTCCCGACAATCAACGCCCTGTGAGATAAGTTGGGCTGAGAGAAAACGACGGCTCCAGTCAGCAGCTGCATTTCATGCCTCGTGTTGTGGGACCACAACTCAACATCTCCTGGTGATTGGTTCAACTCACCTAGCCAGCTTTCGTGTCTAAGGCGGGACTAGAACTCACAGTCTCCTGGTGATTGGTCCGACATCACCTAGCCAGCTTTCGTGTCTAAGGCGGGACTAGAACTCACAGTCTCCTGGTGATTGGTCCAACATCACCTAGGCAGCTTTCGTGTCTAAGGCGGGACTAGAACTCACAGTCTCCTGGTGATTGGTCCAACATCACCTAGGCAGCTTTCGTGTCTAAGGCGGGACTAGAACTCACAGTCTCCTGGTGATAGGTCCAACATCACCTAGCCAGCTTTCGTGTCTACGGCGGGACTAGAACTCCCAGTCTCCTGGTGATTGGTCCAACATCACCTAGCCAGCTTTCGTGTCTAAGGCGGGACTAGAACTCCCAGTCTCCTGGTGATTGGTCCAACATCACCTAGCCAGCTTTCGTGTCTAAGGCGGGACTAGAACTCCCAGTCTCCTGGTGATTGGTCCAACATCACCTAGCCAGCTTTCGTGTCTAAGGCGGGACTAGAACTCACAGTCTCCTGGTGATTGGTCCAACATCACCTAGCCAGCTTTCGTGTCTAAGGCGGGACTAGAACTCCCAGTCTCCTGGTGATTGGTCCAACATCACCTAGCCAGCTTTCGTGTCTAAGGCGGGACTAGAACTCCCAGTCTCCTGATGATTGGTCCATCATCACCTAGCCAGTTTTTGTGTCTAAGGCAGGACTAGAACTCACAGTCTCCTGGTGATTGGAAAAAGTCACTTGCCAGTCTGTTACACCTAGGATAACAGAGTTGAAAGGCACCTTGGAGGTCTTCCAGTCCAACACCCTGCTCTGGAGTTTTCAGGGACCTTCAGGATGCTTCCCTAAAGCCTCTGGAGGGCTTAAACCAACTCTACGAGCAAACCGGAAGTCCGTTCCTGAACTTCCGGTTAGCCCCCTAGGGTTGGTTTTTTGTGCTCTGGAGGCTTCAGGGAAGCTCATGAAGCCTCCGGAGGGCCTCTGGGGGGGCAAAGGAGGCTCTTTTCGCCCTCCCCAGGCTCCTATAAAGCCTCTGGAGCCTGGGGAGGTCGAAAAATGGCTTTTAAAAAAGGCTGAACTCAGCTGGCCAGTGTGCGCATGTGCGCCGGCCAGCTGACAGGGCGACGCCTCGCGTGCCCTGACAAATGACTCTGCGTGCCACAGGTTCACTGTTCCGGACCTATACCATTTAAGGCAAATGAAGGTTGTCTATTTTCTTAAAAAACTTCCAGTACTGGAAGTATTTACAACTCTGGAGGCAAATTGACTATGATACAATGACTAGGTTGATTTATCACTATTGTTGTATGTACACTGAGAGCTTATGCACCGGAGACAAATTCCTTGTGTGTCTAATCACACTTGGCCCATAAAGAATTCTAAGTTGTTCAATTGATTAATAGTTTAAAATGTCTGGAAATTTCTCCTCAGTTCTAAGTTGCTTCTCTCCTTGATTAGTTTCCACCCGTTGCTTCTTGTTCTGCCCTCAGGTGCCTTGGAGAATAGTTTGACTCCCTCTTCTTTGGGGCAGCCCCTGAGATATTGGAAGACTGCTATCATGTCTCCCCTAGTCCTTCTTTTCATTAAACTATACATACCCTGTTCCTGCAACCGTTCTTCATATGTTTTAGCCTTGAGTACCCTAATCATCTTTGTTGCTCTTCTCTGCACTCTTTCTAGAGTCTCCACATCTTTTCTACATGGTGGCAACCAAAACTGGATGCGGTATTCCAAGTGTGGCCTTACCAAGGCCTTATAAAGTGGTATTAACACTTCACGTGGGACAGTAGTGGGATTCAATTTTTTTTACTACCGGTTCTGTGGACGTGGCTTGGTGGGTGTGGCAGGGAAAGGATACTGCAAAATCTCCATTCCACCACCACCCCTTAAAATTTCCGCTACCGGTTCTCCAGAATCTGTCAGAAGTGGCTGAATACCACCTCTGATGTGGGATTAGAGCTCACAATTTCCTGGTTTTTAGTCTGGTGCGTTAATGCTGTACCAAACTTAGCTATTCCTTGGCTACTCATTTCCTCCAGGGTTCATGCCAACCCTTCAAAGTACACTAAGCCAGAAAACAGATGTAACAAGGAGTGCTGAACTTCTACTTAATCCAAGATCTGAAGAATCTTGAAAACCTTACAGAGGTCTTTCTTCTCTCCCTCCTCGGTGGAAAAATCTTGAGTTTCTTCCTCACCTCCTCTTTTCTTTCAAGGAGAAGATAATGCTTACGTAATTGTTGTTCCACTCCTTCTGCAAGATTACGGCGTTACTGCTGTAGAGTTCAGTAGAGGATGCTTGCCTCGTGGTGGAGAGAAATTTAGAAGGTGGGATGAGTATGTGAAATGGACTTCCCTCTTTTCAGCTGCCATCCTTTGCAAATTTATTTATTTTTTCCCCTTTCGTTCGATTTATTAAATGTATATGCCACCCGCTTCGCTATCCAGCGCGATGCGAGGTGACTCTGGGGAATTGAATTTCCAAATTACTCAAGTTGAGAAAGATAACTTTTCAACCATCCCTAATACGGTTCAACAATCCCTAGTATTAAAGTCAACATTAGAAGTGCTGTAATTATTCTTGAGGTGTGGAATGCTTTAACCACATCAAGCTATCTCTGTTAGGTAAGCTCCCCGTTGGGAGAGCGAGTATGTTCAGTGAAGGGTTGTGAGAGTATTATCTGTATTAACTGTTGGTCATTCATTGTTAGACCAATAATACACAACGCCCGTTCGTTGCATCACTGAAAATCTGCTATCTTCTTGGCATCATCATCGTTATCTGAATTCCAAGCAGTTACATCCGGTGGATTCTGTACAGCATCCCATAAACTTTCCCTACACAGGAGTAGACTGCATTTCATAGACCAGGAAACATAGTTTGTTCCATCCAACCGGGTTATCATTGATAGGCTTGTTGATGGCTTGTCGCCATCTTCTCCAGGATAGTACAATCACTAAATAAACAGCTGTCTGTATGCGGTATTGCGTATCAACACCAACTCTCCTTTAGCTACGTCTGGTACACTCTGGACCCATAACCAATGTTAGGGAAGCTCCCTGTTGAGAGAGCGAATGCATTCAGAGAAACGTTGTGAGAGTTGTGTTGGAGAACACACAAACCAGCATACAGAGACACTGCAGTTTAAATAGGCTTTTACTTTCGTGGAAATAGAGGTATCAGAATCCATCAAACAGTCCAAGTCATACATGGATAAGACAGTCAGTCATCAATGTCTTTTAGTTAAGGGATAATCCAAATAACATAGTCCAGTATCATATAATCAGTTCAGCACTCAAAGTTTGCTAGCAGTTGCAAAACTTACAATAGCTCACGGCACTTTCTAACAGCCAGCTTCCAAAACACTCAGATCAGATCAGCCCAGCATCTAACAAAACAGAGAGCTAACAGTCGTTCTGGCTCCCTCTTATGGCCGATTGAGGAAAACAGCAACCAATCACATTTTACAGTATGATTTAAAGAAACAGGTACAGCATTGTTACATGGTTTATATATTGCCAACCCAAATGTTAGATTATATTCCTAACAATCTCTATAATGGATGCCCTGTAACAGTGATGGCTAACCTTTTTATCCTGTGTGCCGAAAGCACGTGCGCGATAGCCCACACCCATAATGCAATGTGTGCATGACATGCTCCCTGCACGCCCCACCCACCTGCGCATGTGCGCATGACCCCCTGTGCCCCATTTTGGACCTAGTAGGCCTCCCTGCAGCCTCCTGGAACCAAAAATGAGCTGAAGGGGGCGTGCTGCTCTCCCCAACCCTGTACATTCAGGTGTGACCCCCGCATGTGTGTGTGTGTCTCTCACATGCATCCCTGCATGCGCCTGCATTGCAGAGGTGGTTTTCCAGAGGTTCTGATCAGTTCTGGAGAACCGGTATCAGAAATTTTGAGTAGTTCAGAGAACCGGTAAATACCACCTGTGGCTGGCCCCGCCCCCATCTATTCTCTGCCTCCTGAGTCCCAGCTGATTGGGAGGGAATGGCAATTTTACAGTAACCTTCCCCTGGAGTGGGGAGAGAATAGAGATTTTACAGTATCCTTCCCCTGCCACGCCCACCAAGCCACGCCCACCAAGCCATGCCACACCCATCAAACCACACGTACAGAACTGGTAGTAAAAAAATTTGAATCCCACCACTGATGTGTGGCAGAGACCCAACAATCAGATGGCCAGCAGGAGACACCTGTGTATGTGTGCTGGAGCTGAGCTGGGGTGATGGCTTGCGTGCGCCCTGTGGGATGCCTTCCATAGGTTCGCCGTCACGGCCCTATAATAGTAAATGTCACCAAAATCAGTAGCAACTTTGTGAACCTCAATCTGTGCAGCAATAAAGAGGAAAAGGAACAATTCAAAGTGTGCAGAGATTTTAGATACTGACTTTGGTCTGATTGTTCCAGGTGCAGCTTTCAGCGTACCTGGAACTCCCATTGGGAACATTTTCCATATTTATTATATAAATGAATGTTGAATCAGGCTTGGAGTCTTCCAGGACACATTGTTTCCTCAGGAGACCTACCATATGCTCGTCTTGAAAGTGTTTGGTTACGCAATTAATTTTCTCACAACGCGAAGTGACTTGTGCTGGGCATTTTAAAACATTCCAAGTCAAGCTGGATTACGGGTGACAAAACAGAACTTCAATATTGCATCATTGAAAATAGGAATAAATGCAGGGGTTATTTTATTGTAGTTCCCAGCTACTTTGGGATTTATTTTATGTTTTTGTTGGATCTTAAAACAGCCACTCTGGAGTTCTGAATTATAATAAAACTCTTTTATGGGGAATCCTCGATTTACGACCATTTGTTTAGTGACTGAAGTGGCAATTGCACTGAAAACAGTGACTTATACAGGCAGTCCTCGAGGTACAACCACATTTATGCTGCTGAGTCAGAAATTTGTTAAGTGAGTTTTGCCCCACTTGATGATCTTTCTTGCCACCGTTGTTAAGTGAATCACCATGGTGGTTAAGTTAGTAAAACCGTTGTTAAGTGAATCTGGCTTCTCCATGGATTTTGCTTGTCAGAAGTTCCCAAGAGGAAGTTCCCTGGCTTGGCTGATAAGGAGTCGAGCTCTGTAGCTCAGTGGTTAACACATCTGCCTAAGAGGCAATACAGCACAGGCTCGATTCCCAGTAAGGGTATGGCTAGCTGATGAGAGCTAAATAGCTTGAAATAGATCTATACTAGTCTTCCTTTATTTATTTATCAGCACAAATACAACAAATGTAACAAAAAGGCAACAGTAAAAAATATTGGGTTTCTGTCTGGATGGTCTCTTGTGACGAGCCGAAGGACAGAGAATGGAAGTAGTGATCTTTCTCCCATATTTGGGCAAACTGGGCGTTGTGACTTTAAATATATACCTATGTATGTATATAGCCTATCTATATGAGTGTGATCTTAGGTAGAGGCAGATATGTCTCTCTCTAGGTACACTGAGACTGTATCTGCTGAACAAAACTCCGCATTGGCAACAGGACGGGCATCCGGCCATTAAAAATATTCTGCTAGCTCCATTCAGTTGCCCAGACTCCATCTCGCAAAAGGGATTGTGGGGTTGTTAAAAGATGGTGATGATGATGATGATGTGTGTTATGTGTGTGTATACTTTTGAGAACAGAATGTCATTTTTAATGTATGCTAAGGTGCCCACAGGAAAAAAATGACAATAGGGGTTATCGTATTCAGTTGCCAAGCGTCTGCATTTTGATCACATGATCATGGGGATGATGCAATGGTCATAAGTGTGAAAAATGGCCCTGCTGCTTTTTTCAATGCCATTATAACTTTAAATGGTAACTAAATGAACTGTTGTAAGTCGAGGACTACCCATAACAATTTTTCACATGTATATGTTGCACAGTGGTGATTGGTCCAACATCACCTAGCTTCAAAAAAAAGTTAGAACCTATTCTGTAGGTGTGGGAAACCTACAGGTGCAGTTGTGGGTGGGCAGGAATAGGATATTCTTTTTCCCCCAGTATGGGGGCGTAGCCTCGACCCCTGCCTTCCTGTCACCTCCAGTCCAGCCCCGCGCAAACTCCCCGCCAAACCACTGACGTCATAACAGTCTGCTGGACACCCTCTCCTTTGTGTCCTGTTGCCGGCTGCAGCCGCGTCCGGGCAGGTGCTGCACCCCCTGAGCGGTCACATGGCAGTGGCACATGGGCTGCTGACTATCCCAGCGTGCACCCGGTTTCTTCTGGAGGGGGCAGACAGATGGGCAGCATTCCCCCCCCCACCTCCCTGGCCGCCTGCAGCCTCGGAGCCTCAGCTGGGCAGGCAAAGGAAGTTGGTGGGCGTGGCAAGCATGGTGTGGACGGGCAGGCCAAGCGAGTGGCGACTGGGCAGGCGGGGGAACCAGCGGGAGAGGGGATGGGCAGGCTAGGAGAGGGAGCGTTCCGGTACTGGGCCTCCGGAAGAAGAGGTACGGGAAGGCATGCTAAATTTCACCAACCGATATGCCTGTACCGGTGCGTACTGGCTGAAACCCACCCCTTGGTGTTGCAGCATCCCTATGGCCACGATCAAAATCCAGAAACTTGGCTACTGGCATATATTTATGTTGGTGGCGGTGGGTCATGTGATCGATCTCCTTTTGCGACCTTCTGACAAGCAAAGTCAATGGGAAAGACGGATTTGTTTAACAACCGTGCTACTAACTTAACAACAGCAGTGATTCACTTAACAACAGTGGCAGGAAAGGCCGTAAAATGGGGCCAAAATCACAAATTCACAAATGTTTCACTTAACAACAGAAATGTTGGGCTCAGTTGTGGTCCTAAGTCAAGGGTTAACTGTATTTGGACCTGGAAATTTAATACATAGAAGGAGGCTAAAACATATGAAGAACAGTTGCAGGAACTGGGTATGTCTAGTTTAATGAAAAGAAGGACTAAGGGAGACATGATAGCAGTCTTCCAATATCTCAGGGGTTGCCACAAAGAAGAGGGAGTCAAGCTATTCTCCAAGGCACCTGAGGCCAGAACAAGAAGCAGTGGGTGGAAACTAATCAAGGAGAGAAGCAATCTAGAATTAAGGAGAAATTTCCCAACAGTGGAACAACTTCTCTCCAGAAGTTGTGAATGCACCAACACTGGAAGTTTTAAAGAAGAAATTGGACAACCATTTGTCTGAAGTGGTGTAAAGTTTCCTGCCTAAGCAGGGGGTTAGACTAGAAGACCTCCAAGGTGCCTTCCAACTCTGTTATTCTATATATGAAATGACTGAGAATTTTGGTTTCCGCATTTGGAAAAAGCTAGAAAACTTTTTATCACAGCCCAGATAATCAGAGGGCCCCAACTTCTTCTGAACAAAACCTAGAATGTTTATAACTCTTTATCTTAGAAAAAGGGTGACAGAGAAAAGAGGTGATCAAAGTCTATAAAAATCCAGTATGACATGAGAAAATGACAAGGAAAAGTTTACCTCAGTCTGTTGAAAGCCAGGCACTGGGAGTCATTCGGGAAGTTGCTTGGGAGAAGATTTAGAAGAGACAAATAAAAACGTTTCTTCCCATGACACCTAATTAACCTGTGAATTCATTACTGCAAGACAAGATGATGGCCATTAACTTGGGCCATCTTAAAAGAGGACTACATTAATTGATGGCGCTTAGGTCCTTCAAGGCCCAATTGCCTTGAAGATACAATGTTACCTTCAAATTGACTTGATTCTTTTTTTTAAAAAAAGTAAGATTCTTATTTATTCTTTTAATGGTTTGTTTTTTAAAAAAAATAAAATTGTTTGGCTGCCCATCTTATCATAGGGCAGTGCCGGCTAAACTTTTTGTCGTTGTGTGCTGAAATAATGCAATGCATACGCCACTCCACCCTGTGCCCCATTTCCCGTGCATGTGTGCCTGGCTGTTGCTACTGCTGGTTTGCTCAGGAACACGTGTAAATAAATACGATAGCAGAGTTGGAAGGGACCTTGGAGGTCTTCTAGTCCAACCCCCTGCCTAGGCAGGAAACCCTATACAGTTTCAGACAAATGGCTATCCAACAACCTCTTAAAGACTTCCAGTGTTGGGGCATTCACAACTTCTGGAGGCAAGCTGTTCCACGGATTAATTGTTCAAACTGTCAGGAAATTTCTCCTTAGTTTTAAGTTGCTTCTCTCCTTGATTAGTTTCCACCCATTGCTTTTTGTTCTACCCTCAGGTGCCTTGGAGAATAGCTTGACTCCCTCTTCTTTGTGGCAACCCCTGTGATATTGGAACACTGCTATCATGTCTCCCCTAGTCCTTCTTTTCATCAAACTAGACATACCCAGTTCCTGCAACCCTTCCTCATATCCTCTTTGTTGCTCTTCTCTGCACTCTTTCTAGAGTCTCCACATATTTTCTACATCATGGCGACCAAAACTGAATGCAGGATTCCAAGTGTGGCCTTACCAAGGCCTTATAAAGTGGTATTAACACTTCACCTGAACTTGATTCTGCACATGTGTAGAAGCAAAAAACAAAATGGCGCTGCCTATGGCGCCACCGAGAGAACTGGTGTAGGGGCATGGCAGGCTGAGTTACTACCTACCCGGCTGAATTGGGCTGAACCTGTAGGAACCCACCTCGTTTGGCTTTTTAAGCCTGCCAATTGATAAGGTGAGGAAGATCAGTGTGCACAGGAAGAGGAGGGTTTCTCATTTTGTTGTATTCCTTCACTAAGGCTTCCTGCCTTCGTAGAGCTGGATGGGGAGACAGCAGGTAGGAGTAGATTTTATGCAACCGCTTACGATCCTCCTCCTGCCATTTAGCCTAGTATCGATCTTGCTGGCGTGCAGCGGTGGGTTCCGGACCCTGTCGCAACCAGTACGCTGCACACGGAGTTGGGCATCCTAGTCAGGCACCCGCACTATGCACACATGTGCATGCCACCATCCTGCAACACCCAGCTGCTCGGCGGAGGTCGTGCAGGTGCCGCATGCTGTGCCCGCGTGTGCAATTGGCTGATTGCATTATAAACAGCTTTGGAACACTATACGGTGGCCGCTCCTCCCGGCTACTAATGGTACGGCCATACCGGTCCGTGCTGCCCGGAACCCACCACTGCTGGTGTGGCAGCTATTAAACCAGACAGGGGCGCGGTATTCAGCTGTGGAGTAGACCAACCCTAGTGCTGATCTTCTGAGAGTAGAGGCTGAGTTCCCCAACGTGATCCTCTTAGTAAAGACTAAGTATGGATATGATGCTTCGGATAACGTCTGCACCCCAATTTGGCCAGTAAAACTTGGTGTGAAGAAATTGTGCTTCTCTCCTTCCCGTCCTTGGATGAGATTCATAATCACCTGCCAGTAGGCTGTGTACCTCAGAGGGAGCTTTGATCATTCACTTGTTCCCGAAACAGAAGATCTTTCCGTACGGATAGCCACATGCTTGACAATCCTGTCCACCAATGAGACAAAGAGATGCAATTAAGGACAATCAATTTATCTAGTTCTTCAGATTACAGGATTTCTAAAGGCAGCAGGAAGGTGTCAAGAATCTGATGAATATCCTAAAGCAGTGATGGCTAACCTCTTTGTCGTCGAGTGCCAAAACCATGTGCGTGCACCAGGGGTGGGTTTCAACCGGTTCGCGGCGGTCCCTGCGAACCGGTTGGTCGGTGAACCCGGAAGTAAGTAACTTCCGGGAACGGCGAAGGGCCCACCCGCCCGCCCGCGTTCCTTACCCGGTTTTGACGGGTTCTGCGCTTCCACGCATGCGCAGGACGCATACAACGCCTGCGCGATTCTCCAGGAGCAGCTGGAGCATCGCACAGACGCTAGTACGCATGTGTGCGCTGCGCGCGTGTACAAGGACACCGCCGGCCCCGTTCCAACCGAACCGGTTGGAACGGGGTGAGAAACCCACCCCTGGCGTGCACATACCCATATACTCCCATATACCCACATATGGACATACTCCCCCCGCTCCCTTGCATGCACGTGCAACCATCCTGCATGTGCCCCACCCCCTCAGTCATTTTTGGCTTCCAGGTTGGTGCAGGAGGCTTTCCAGGCCCAAAAGAGGGCGTAGGGGCACTGTGCAAGGCCCCTAAAATGTGATGTGGAAAATCACCATGCATGCATATATGGGTCCCTGTGCATGCACGTGTGTGTCCCCCACATGTGCCTCACCCTCATGCATGTGGGGCAGAGACCCGAAGACCAGCTGGCTGGCTGGATATGCATGTGCATGCACAGTGCAGCTGGAGCTTTGGAGAATAGCTTGACTCCCTCTTCTTTGTGGCAGCCCCTGAGATATTGGAAGACTGCTATCATGTCTCCCCTAGTCCTTCTTTTCATTAAACCAGACATACCAAATTCCTGCAGCCGCTCTTCATGTGTTTTAGCTTCCAGTCCACTAATCCTCTTTGTTGTTTTCAAGCTTTTGAAAACTTTTGAAAATGAAATAAACAAAAAATTATATGCTTCCAAACTGCTAGATGTGTAGGAGCCGAGGCAAGGAAGACAGTGGGTCTAAAACTCAGGCTGTCAGTGGACAAGCTCAGCGTCTTTAACCATTGAGCTATAGCGCCGCCTCAGTGAACACACTACCCACTAATACATAGTGCATTGTATTATTTAAGGCAAGGTGTGACAATGAATTTGCTGCATTTCCCCGACGCAGTTCATGTGAAAAATCAGTTCTTGTGGTGGAAGCCATTGTTGGAATGTATTTCTATGCAACAACTACAGTCGTATTCAAGCAGTAGATGGCAGTATTTACAAGTTTGGATCTATGGTATATACTCTATGCTCTTTTGTTCTGAGTAGAATTTCCTGTTTCCTGTTACAGTTGTATAGTTGAGCAGTAAAGCACATGGTGACTGTTCTCTTTGTTTGCTCTGTGATACTTCATGTAAACAGAAATTCTAACACACGGTTGCAACTTGCAATGTCAAACCTATGCAGGCAAAACAGAATCTTTATGCCGTTCAAGCAATAGGATCATTTGGGATCCGCCCAGATTCAGCTGGGCATCCATTCAAATATCTGTATATATAACTCATTTTAAAAAAGCTAGGATTTTATATCCAATACTTAAACTAAAGAGAAGAGATTGAACCTGTAGTTTGGGCTCCAGGTTTGAGTAAAATGGCCTCAGGTCCTTCAAAGTTGGCATTGAGGCAACCAAATTAGAAGCCAGACAAGGTTTTGAAGTCAGCACAATTTTACAGTTACTTGAGTGTTGAATTTACTGCTGAAGAGATCAGTGCCACTATTTCAATCAATAATTGAAAGAGTTCCAGGATAGTGGCATAATTAGGAACCAATTTCAAACACTATCCACAGGATGTCAGGAAGGAATAACACTGCACCATGCTTTAATTTTTTAAGATGGTCTCTACCCTCTTAGGACCTCATTTAATCACCTTGGTTGAAATGGCATAATTCAGACGACAATTTCCAGGATATCAAAAACGAACTTGGTTTTTGTTCAAAATGTAGTTCCTGAAATCTTTTTTTTTGGGGGGGGGGGGTTTCTGTCACAAACTCCTTTGCTTCAATAAGCCTCAGGAACATTCTTAAGACCAAATGCCCCTCGGCCATTGTTTAAATGTGGTAGAGAGGAGAGATTGTAAGCAGGTTCAAACACAGGCAGGCTTCACAGAGAATGAATTTCTTTTAGTTTCAGTTCAGAGCTAAGCCACGCCCAGGTTCCTTACTGTCTGAGCTCCCATTGCCTGACCTTGTTACTAAGCCTTATCCATTGGCTGACCTTGTTACCATGTTTCTGCCAGTTCATGAATATTCTGACATGATCGCCTTTTGCAACCTTCTGATGAGCAAAGTCAATGGGGAAGCCAGATTCGCCTAACAACCGTCTTGCTAACTTAACAGCTGCAGCGATTCGCTTCACAACTGCGGCAAGAAAAGTCATACAATGGAGCAAAACTCACTTAACAACCCTCTCGCTTAGCAACAGAAATGTTGGTCTCAATTGGGTTGAGGACTACCTGTGTACAGTTTGCTCCAGCACTGTGTTCTGTAATTTTCTGTGTTGTTGGCTGCAGCTTTGAATGTTGGACTTTTAAATATGGCGTAAAGCAACTCAGGGAGATAAAGTTTTGTCTGCAGAATGATCAAAAACTTGCAAATTCTCTGTTGTTGCAGGCACCCATAATTTTTCAGTAGTGTTGTGGGAATAAGAGGATTGAAGAAGAATAAGATTGTGTCCAGGAATGGGTTTAAAATTTTTAGCAACGGATTCTCTGCCCTGTTGCTGGGTGGGCGTGGCCTAGTTGGCCTCATGCACCATGGCGGGGAGGGCGTTTTTGCTCTCCCTGGGCTCTAGAGGCTTTCCTTGAGCCTCCAGAAGGGCGAAAAGGGTATCCCCAGGCTCCGGAGGCCCTCTGGACCTCCCCAGGCTCCGGGTCTGTTTCTGGCCTTCTCTGAGCTTCCGGTAGGCCCATTTTTCGCCCTCCTTGAGATGCCGCGTGGAGAGTCCTGGGAGGGGCAGGGCCAGCCAGGAATGGGATTTGTAGGTTCTCCAAACTGCACAGAATTTAGCTAGAAGTTCTTCCAAACCCCTGCAAGCCCCCAGCAGCCCATGCCTGGTTTGTGTCCCAGCTGAAAAACATTGGGGCTGTTGCTGCAATTGTGGCAGTTAAGACAGCATATAGTTTTCTGGAATGGGTGTGTAATTAATTGTGATGACATTGGTTATCAGTTCCTTGGAATGCGGTATGTAGTGGACACATCAAATCCTTTAGCCTCCACTCACTGAATTGCTTGTTTTAGAAAATTGTCTACTGCCAATTCTCTCTTCCAGACGCTGTGATTTCTCTCTAGGGCCTCTTCATACAACCAGCCCCCTACTAAGTGCCTTTTCTAGGATTACACCCTTTGCTGCAAATATTTGTCACTTAAAGCCTTAGGAAAGGGCTTTTCTACAAGTGCATCCTAATTCATTGCCAGTTTCTATGTTTTCATTGCCTTAGGATTCAGCCAATTTGCTAGACAATTAACAAAGATCCACCCTTTCCCCAAATCTATTCCCCCTCTTAAAAATTATAAGTCACTTGGTATTTTTATAGGGTGCAATGTATATATGTATGTGGTTTTTACTCTAGGTATGGAATGGAATGGAACGGAATGGAATAGAATAGAATAGAAAATATGGAAAGGAACAAAACAGAATAGAGTAGAATATATGGAATGGAATGGAATGGAATGGAATGGAATGGAATGGAATGGAATGGAATGGAATAGAATAGAATAGAATAGAATAGAATAGAAAATATGGAACAGAACAAAACAGAATAGAGTAGAATATATGGAATGGAATGGAATGGAACGGAATGGAATGGAATTGAATAGAATAGAATAGAATAGAATAGAAAATATGGAACAGAACAAAACAGAATAGAGTAGAATATATGAAATGGAATGGAATGGAATGGAATGGAACGGAACGGAACGGAATAGAATAGAATAGAATAGAAAATATGGACAGAACAAAACAGAATAGAGTAGAATATATGGAATGGAATGGAATGGAATGGAATAGAATAGAATAGTCAATTGTCCATTGATCAAGAGCTTCCATCCATTGTTTCTTGTCCTGCTAGATCTCTCTTCTTTAGGCCAACCCCTGAGAGATAGAAACATTGCTATCATGTCACCCCTATTCCTTCTTTTCATTAAACTAGACACACCCAATTCCAACCATTCTTTATATGTTTTAGCCTCCAGTCCCCTAATCCTCTTTGTTGCTCTTCTCTGCACTCTTTCTAGAGTCTCAACATCGTTTTTACATCGTGGCGGCCAAAACTGGATGCAGTATTCCAAGTGTGGCTTTACCAAGGCATTATAAAGTGGTATTAACACTTCACGTGATCTTGATTCTATCCCTCTGTTTATGTAGCCTAGAACTGTGTTGGCTTTTTTGGCAGCTGCTGCACACGGCTGGCTCCTATTTAAATGGTTGTCCACTAGGACTCCAAGATCCCTCTCTCAGTTACTACTATTGAGCAAGGTACCACCTATACTGCACCTGTGCATTTCGTTTTTCTTGCCTAAATGTAGACCCTTACTCTTTTCACATTGAATTTCATTTTATTAGATAGTGCCCAATGTTCAAGTTTGTCAAGATCCTTCTGTATCTTAAGCCTGTCTTCTGGAGTGTTGGCTATTCCTGCCAGCTTGGTGTCATCTGCAAATTTGGTGAGTTCCCCATTTATTCCCCAAGGCATTTATAAGTGTGGCCTCCCCAAGGCATTTATAAAGCGGAATTAACACTTCATGTGATCTGGCTTCTCTCCCTCTGTTAATGCAATCTCTGTATTAAAAGACATTGGGGGAAATCAACCCTGCTAGATTTGACTGCCAGGTGCTGATTTCCTTGATTTCGGGATGTGAATCAGATTTCAGAAGGCAGTGCTTTGAAGATTAAGCGAAAATCAAGAACACGGGGGCATCCTCCAAAGTGACAGATTGGAAGTTCAAAAGTCACATTAGAAAGGATGACTTCACAGAAGGAGCAGTGGAAACTTGGAAGCAAGTTTCAGCGGAGGTAGTAAGTCAATCATCAGTAAAGGAATGGAATGGAATAGTTTAAGCATGCTTGGGAGTAAAGCCACGTTCACCATCCGACAAACATTAAAAAAGCCCAGAAATAAATAAGAAAATAAATAATAACAAAATTATCAAAGTCTTATTGAAAGGACTTTGTGATGGGGAAAAAATATTGTTTTTTTTATTGCTAGAGGAACATGATAGCAGTCTTCCAATATTTAAGAGGCTGTCACAAAGGATCTATATAAATTATATCGACGGCATTCCTCTGGTCCACTAATTTTGTGACAAAATTAGTGAACCAGAGGAATGCCGTCGATATAGTTTACTTGGATTTCAATAAGGCATTTGATAAGGTACACCGTAACCTATGACTAGATAAAGTAGAAAAATGTGGGTTGGACAGCATCACCACCAGATGGATTCGTAACTGGCTGACCAACCGCACTTAAGGTGTAGTCCTCAATGGAACTGCATGTACATGGAGGGAAGTATGCAGTGGAGTATCCCAAGGCTCTGTTTTAGGCCCAGTACTCTTCAACATCTTCATCAATGATTTGGATGAGGGGATAAATGGGGAACTCATCAAATTTGCAGATGACACCAAGCTGGCAGGAATAGCCAACACTCCAGAAGACAGGCTTAAGATACAGACAAACTTGAACAATTGGCACTATCTAATAAAATGAAATTCAATGGTGAAAAGAGTAAGGTTCTATATTTAGGCAAGGAAAACGAAATGCACAGGTACAGTATAGGTGGTACCTTGCTCAATAGTAGTAACTGTGAGAGGGATCTTGGAGTCCTAGTGGACAACCATTTAAATAGGAACCAGCAATGTGCAGCAGCTGCCAAAAAAGCTAACACAGTTCTAGGCTACATAAACAGAGGGATAGAATCAAGATCCCCCGAAGTGTTAATACCACTTTATAATGCCTTGGTAAGGCCACACTTGGAATACTGCATTCAGTTTTGGTCACCACGATGAAGAAAAGATGTGGAGACTCTAGAAAGAGTGCAGAGAAGAGCAACAAAGATGATTAGGGGACTGGAGGCTAAGACATATGAAGAACGGTTGCAGGAACTGGGTATGTCTAGTTTAATGAAAAGAAGGACTAGGGGAGACATGATAAGTGTTCCAATATCTCAGGGGTTGCTACAAAGAGGAGGGAGTTAAACTATTCTCCAAAGCACCTGAGGGTAGAACAAGAAGCAATGGGTGGAAACTAATCAAGGAGGGAAGCAACTTAGAACTGAGGAGAAATTTCCTGACAGTTAGAACAATTAATCAGTGGAATAGCTTGCCTCCTGAAGTTGTGAATGCCCCAACCCTGGAGGTCTTTAAGAAGATGTCAGATAGCCATTTCTCTGGAATGGTATAGGGTTTCCTGCCTAGGCAGGGGGTTGGACTAGAAGACCTCCAAGGTCCCTTCCAACTCTGCTATTGTATTGTATTGAAGAAGGTGTCAAGCTATTCTCCAAAGCACCTGAGGGCAAATCAAGAAGCAATGGGTGGAAACTAACCAAGGAGAGAAACAATCTAGAACTAAGGAGATCCCCAAAAGTGAGAACAATTAACCAGTGGAACAATTTTCCTTCAGATGTTGTGGGTGCTTCATCACTAGAGTTTTTAAAGAAGAGACTGGACTTGTCTGAAATGATAAGCGTCTCCTGCTTGAGCAGGGGGTTGGATTAGAAGACATCCAAGGTCCCTTCTAGCTCTATTATGATTCTGATCCTGATCCTGATTTACTTACTTACTTACCTACCTACCTATCATCCACTCACCCACCCATATCATCTTTTATTCTCCAGGCTCCATTCTTATTACCATCTGGCTGCAGCTTCTCAGGTTATTAGGAACTTGTAACTCAAGAATCTTTTTTAAAGATTCTTCTTGTTCTTCTTGTTCTTTTCTTCTTGTTCTTCTTCTTCTTCTTGTTCTTCTTCTTCTTGTTCTTCTTCTTCTTCTTCTTCTTCTTGTTCTTGTTCTTCTTCTTCTTCTTCTTGTTCTTCTTCTTGTTCTTCTTCTTCTTCTTCTTCTTGTTCTTCTTCTTGTTCTTCTTCTTCTTGTTCTTCTTCTTGTTCTTCTTCTTCTTGTTCTTCTTCTTGTTCTTCTTCTTCTTGTTCTTCTTCTTGTTCTTCTTCTTCTTGTTCTTCTTCTTCTTGTTCTTCTTCTTGTTCTTGTTCTTCTTCTTCTTCTTGTTCTTCTTCTTGTTCTTCTTCTTGTTCTTCTTCTTGTTCTTCTTCTTGTTCTTCTTGTTCTTCTTGTTCTTCTTGTTCTTCTTCTTCTTCTTCCTCTTGTTCTTCTTCTTCTTGTTGTTCTTCTTCTTCTTCTTCTTGTTGTTGTTGTTGTTGTTGTTGTTCTTCTTCTTCTTCTTCTTCTTCTTCTTCTTCTTCTTCTTGTTCTTCTTCTTCTTGTTCTTCTTCTTCTTGTTCTTCTTCTTGTTCTTCTTCTTGTTCTTCTTCTTCTTCTTCTTCTTCTTGTTCTTCTTCTTCTTCCTCCTCCTCTTCCTCCTCCTCCTCCTCCTTTAGTTTTCGATCGGCTAAATCAGGGCGTCTCCAAACTTGGCAACTTTAAGATTTGTTGACTTTTACAAAGCCTGGCTGAGGAATTCTGGGAGTTGAAGTCCACAAGCCTTAAGCATTGCCAAATTTGGAGAGCTCTGAACTGAAGGATTGGGGTTTTTTTTAAAAAAAATTTTCTCCTTGTTTACATTTACATGCCACAAGTCCCATGGTTTTAAAGTTTAAGATAAATACCCCAAGCAGATGGATTTCAGTCCTTGAACCTTTGGGTTAAGGAGAAGTCTCGTTCTCACAGCAACTTTGACAACCATTAAAATAATGTTACCCTATACACACAAAGGAATGTGGTGGCTCAGTGGCTAAGACGCTGAGCTTGTCGATCAGAAAGTTCAGCAGTTCAGTGGTTCGAATCCCTAGTGCGGCATAACAGAGTGAGCTTCCGTTACTTGTCCCAGCTTCTGCCAGCCTAGCAGTGTGAAAGCATGTAAAAATGGAAGTAGAAAAATAGGGAACACCTTTGATGCGAAGGTAACAGCATTCCATGCGCCCTCGGCATTTAGTCATGACCACGGAGACATCTTCGGACAGCGCTGGCTCTTTGGCTTTGAAATGGAGATGAGCACTGCCCCTTAGAGTCGGGAACGACTAGCAGAGATGTGCAAGGGGAATTTTTACCTTTAGCTTTATGCACACAAAGTGGTTTTAACCAGTGAGAAAAAAACAACAACAATCTCTGCTAGATTTCCCAGCAAGAAGGTCTATCAATTCTTGTTTCCAACCGAGCACATTTATTAAAGGAGGTAGCAGGGAGAAGAGGTCAGAATGGATCAATTCCTTTTAAAATAGAATTAACTAGCGAAGACATTGCCACCAGAGAACCGAATTCACTCGCCAAAGCAGTGTGTAGAAAGATAATGTGAGGAGTGCTGTTTGCATTTAACTCAGTGTTGTGGTGAACCACCAGCCAGAGGAGCTGGCAGCAGAGTCGGACAGTGGGGAGGTTGAGGAGGAACATGGGCCAGTCCTGGAGGCTGGGGGAGGCTCGGACGAGGGCTCTGCGTCAGAGACAGAGACGGGGTTGAGGCCATTTGGCAGTTCTCAGCTGCCTTCCGAGCTAGACATCAGTGAGGCAGAGGAACAGCTGGAGCCTGTTCCCAGTGTGCGCATGCGCAGAGCTGCTGAAAGAAAAGAACAGCTAAGAAATCAGGGTCAACTTGAGAGTAAAACCACAGGTGAGCAGTAAATGCCCCCGCCCATAGGAAATAAAAGAGGAGCGAAAGGAGAATGGGCTTTTGCAGGAAATAATTTGTTCATCCGTTTATTCATTCGTTCATTTCAGGAGTGTGAAGATCTGTCCGTGAATCTCAGAGACTCTGCGCCATATCTTTCCTTGCATTGTGTTGGGTTTGGGAAATACTTATGTGGCAGCTTTCCAAGCTAGATAAGGTCTGTAATCATAAATATTCCTTGGAAAGACGGTTTGTCAGGCCTTTGCTGAATATGAATGAGAGGAATTCACATTTGTTTAATAAAAGGGGTTTTGTCGGGACCAGGAATCTCCTTCGTGCCTTGTGGTCAGAACACTCAGAAACAAAGGAAGACATCACAAACAAATATATATTTTAATAAAAGAGATTATTTGTGGCTCAGGAATGAACTTTGGGGTCCTTGATGATGCTCTCTGAGTTTAGTTGTTTTAGAAATAGAAGATAGAATCATAGGACTGGAAGGGACCCTGGAGATCTTCTAGTCCAACCCCCTGGTCAAGGCAGGAGACTTTATATCAATGGTTCCCTTGTCTATTTTTGAAACCTCCAGTGATGGAGCACTCACAACTCCAGGAGACAAATATTGACTAATTGTTCTCCCGGCCAGAAAATTTCTCCTCACTTGTAGGTTGGATCTCTTTTTGACTACTCATTACTTTGTGTTCTGCCCTCTGGTGCTTTGGGGAATAAGTCAGTTTCCTCTTTGTGATTAAACAGGTGGATTTTAACTCCCAGAATTCCCCAGCCAGCCACCTAGCCGGGGAATGCTAGGACTTGAAGTCCAACACATCTTCAAACTGCCAAGGTTGAGAAATGGTGGATTAGACAGCATTGCCCCTATTAATGGTTTAACTCAGCGTAAAGCAGATTCATGAGCTTAACAATAGTGTAACAGAATTGGAAGGGACCTTGGAGGTCTTCTAGTCCAACACCCTGCTGAAGAAGAAGACCCTAAACCATTTTTGACAGATGACAGCCCAGTCTCTTCATGTCTAGTTTAATGGAAAGAAGGACTAGGGGAGACATGATAGCAGTCTTCCAATATCTCAGGGGCTGCCACAAAGAAGAGGGAGTCAAGCTATTCTCCAAGGCATGGAGGGCAGAACAAGAAGCAATGGGTGGAAATTAATCAAGGAGAGAAGCAACTTAGAACTGAGAAGAAATTTCCTGACAGTTAGAACAATTAATCAGTGGAACAGGAGTTGCCTCCAGAAGTTGTGAATGCCCCAACACTGAAAGTCTTTAAGAAGATGTTGGATAGCCATTTGTCTGAAACGGTATAGGGTTTCCTGCCTAGGCAGGGGGTTGGACTAGAAGACCTCAAAGGTCCCTTCCAACTCTGCTATTGTATTATTGTATTAAAGCTTCCAGTGATGAAGCACTTACAACTTCTGGAGATAAGTTGTTCCACTGATTAATTGTTCCCAATGTCAGGAAATTTCTCCTCAGTTCTAAGTTGTTTCTCTCCTTGATTAGTTTCCACCCATTGCTTCTTGTTCTACCCTCAGATGCCTTGGAGAATAGCTTGACTCCCTCTTCGTTGTGGCAACCTCTGAGATATTGGAACACTGCTATCATGTCTCCCCTAGTCCTTCTTTTCATTAAACTAGACACACCAAGTTCCTGCAACCGTTCTTCATATGTTTTAGCCTCCAGTCCCCTAATCATCTTTGATGCTCTTCTCTGCACTCTTTCCAGAGTCTCCACATCTTTTTTTTTTTTCATATTGTGGCTGACCAAACCACATAATATCTTCTGCATCTCCATGTCTTTTAAACAGCAGCCAGATCTGAAATGGATTTCTTTTTTTTTTATTTCATTTTTATTAGTAAAAGAAAAATACAACAGCCAATAGATTACAAAAGACAATACATCATCCACCACTGTTTTGCTTTACATTTGACTACGTTTCAAGACATTTCCATAATAACCAAATTGTTATAGACATCAAAGGTTAGGCATCTTCTTCCCTCCCTCCCTCTTTCCTTCCCTCGTTTATTCTCTCCTTTCTTTTCTCCTTTTCTCCTTCCCTTCCTCCTCCCTTTCCTCCTTCCTTCCCCCCTTCCTTCTCTCATACATTCCCTCCTTCCTTCCCTCCTTCCCTTCTTCCTTTCTTTTCTCTTAGATTCCCTCCTTTCTTCCTTCCTTCCCTCCTTCCTTTCTTCTCTCCTTCTCTCCTTCCTTCCCTCCCTCCTTCCCTCCTTACTTCCCTCCCAACAACAATGGATTTCATATCCCGTGTGTTACTTATACTCCGTAAATACAATAAAAAGGAAGGGGAAGGCGTGAGGTGAGGTGCACCCAGCCAGGCCTTTCCACATATATTCCTGATGCATCACATGTTGTGCTTTGGATTTTCACCTTTTATTTTTGGCACTGAAATAAATGTTAGCTCAGGAGCTGCGCCAGGAAATCTTAAATTATGTGCAGTATGTTCCTGCGATATTAGCCGTGTGATGACAGGCAAAATTGATTCTCTGCGGCATCCCCAAAATTGGAGGTGTAACAGACGCTGAAAGGAATTCTCACCTGCTGGATTTCCACCTGATACATCGCTATACAGGTTCTCCCTGACTTACGACCACTTGTTTAGTAACCATTCAAAGTCACGGTGGCACTGAAAACAGTGACTTACGATTCTTCTTAATCTTTATACTTGGCATTTAGTGTGCTGCAGAATTACCGGTCTATGGAAAGTCCTCGACTTACAACCACTTGTTTATTGACTGTTTGAAGTTACAACAGTACCGAAAAAAGTGACTTAGATATGACCAGTGGTGGGATTCAACTAATTTAACGATTGGTTCTCTGCCTTAATGATTGCTTTCCACAACCAAATTTTCCAAATTGCTCAGAAACTTAACAACCGGTTCTCCCGGAGTGGTGCGAACTGGATACTTATGACCATTTTTCACACTTATGACCATTGCCGTATCCCCGTGGTGATATTATAAAAACTCAAGCACTTGGAAATTGACCCCAATTTATACCGGTTGCACATTGGTAACCTTCCCAGATGGCTAATGACAAACAAAATCAATGAGGGAGGGGAAGACAGATTTACTTAACGACCGCATGATTCGCTTAACAACTGCAGCCATTTCCTCCATTTATGACTGTTGCAGCATCCTCACAGTCACGTGATCAAAATTCAGATGCTTGGCAACTGGTTCATGCTTATGACCAGGGGTGAAATCCAGGAGGTTCTGACAGGTTCTGGAGAACCGGTAGCGGAAATTTTGAGTAGTTCGGAGAACCGGCAAATACCACCTCTGGCTGGCCACAGAATGGGGAGGGAATGGTGATTTTACAGTATCCTTCCCTCAGGAGTGGGGAGGGAATTGCGATTTTGCAATATCCTTCCCCCTGGAGTGGGGTAGGAATGGCAATTTTACAGTATCCTTCCCTCAGGAGTGGGGAGGGAATGGCGATTTTACAGTATCTTTCCCCCCGGAGTGGGGAGGGAATGGTGATTTTACAGTATCCTTCCCTCAGGAGTGGGGAGGGAATTGCAATTTTGCAATGTCCTTCCCCCTGGAGTGGGGTAGGAATGGCAATTTTACAGTATCCTTCCCTCAGGAGTGGGGAGGGAATGGTGATTTTACAGTATCTTTCCCCCTGGAGTGGGGAGGGAATGGTGATTTTACAGTATCTTTCCCCCTGGAGTGGGGAGGGAATGGCGATTTTACAATATCCTTCCCTCAGGAGAGGAGAGGGAATTGAGATTTTACAGTATCCTTCCCTCAGGAGTGGAGAGGGAATGGCGATTTTACAGTATCTTTCCCTCAGGAGTGGAAGGGAATGGTGATTTTACAGTATCCTTCCCTTAGGAGTGGAGAGGGAATGGCGATTTTACAGTATCTTTCCCCCTGGAGTGGGGAGGGAATGGTGATTTTACAGTATCTTTCCCCCTGGAGTGGGGAGGGAATGGCGATTTTACAGTATCCTTCCCTCAGGAGTAGGGAGGGAATGGTGATTTTACAGTATCCTTCCCTCAGGAGTGGAGAGGGAATGGCAATTTTACAGTATCTTTCCCCCTGGAGTGGGGAAGTATGGCGATTTTACAGTATCCTTCCCTCAGGAGTGGGGAGGAATGGCAATTTTACAGTATCCTTCCCTCAGGAGTGGAGAGGGAATGGCGATTTTACAATATTTTCCCCCCTGGAGTGGGGATATAATGGCAATTTTACAGTATCCTCCCCACTGGAGTGGGGAGTGAAGGGGGATTTTGCAGTCTCCTTCCCCTGCCACGCACACCAAGCCACGCCCACAGAACTGGTAGTAAAAAAATTGAATTTTACCACTGCTTATGACCGTTGCTGTGTCCCAAAGTCATGTGACCCACTTTTGCGACCTCCTGTCAAAGTCAAGAGGGAGGCTGGATTAACCTTAATAACCATGTTGCTAACTTAACAGTTGCAGCGACTCGCTTAACAAAGGTGGCAAGAAAGGTCGTAAAGTAGGGCAAAACTCACTTAAACAACCGTCTTGCTTAGCAACAGGAATTTTGCCCTCAGTTGTGGTCGCAAGTCGAGGACTGCTTTCAAGTTTGTTTTGATTTCCGAAGAAACTCATTTTGAATTTTAAACTATTCTGGGATGGACCCAAAAACAGTTTTGATATTTGAAATAACTGTCCTGTGCTCAAATGGGGACACTTCAAGTTTAAAATCACATTTTGGGGGCGTCCTGCTAAGCAGGGATTGACAGACATTTCTTTTTCTGGCAAGTGAAGGAGGTGATAAGGAGTCTTTTTACTCTTCTTTCTGATAGATTAGAAAAAATGGGTTAGGCTAGACAGCTTAGATAACACAATGAGTCAAACAGATGCTGGATTTTCGAAGTGTTGGTCTGCAACGATATACAAGCAGAAGAGTGTAAGCAGATAAGGGCCCTGGAGAGTATTTTTAGATCCACACAGCAGATCTTCTGGCCTGAACAAAATTCAGTCAGAGAAAGTTTTTCCAGGGTTAGTTCTTGGCTGACCCCGAGGTTTTTTTTTCAAAATAGGTAGTCCTCGACTTAAGCCAACAATGGAGCCCAGAGTTTCTGTTGTTAAGTAAGACATTTGTTAAGTGAATTATGTCCCATTTTATGACCTCTTTTGCCACAGCGTATATTGCACAGTGTATATTAGAAAGGGTGACCCTTTGTGAGCTGTAGGCAACAGAATTTCATTTTAATGTATGACAATTAATGTACATCCCACGTGACAATAAAGTTGTTATTCTATTCTATTCTATTCTATTCTATTCTATTCTATTCTATTCTATTCTATTCTATTCTATTCCATTCCATTCCATTCCATTCCATTCCATATTTTCTATTCTATTCTATTCCATTCCATTTTTCTATTCTATTCTATTCCATTCCATTCTTCCATTCCATTCCATTCCATTCTATTCCATTCCATATTTTCTATTCTATTCTATTCCATTCCATTTTTCTATTCTATTCTATTCCATTCCATTCTTCCATTCCATTCTATTCCATTCCATATTTTCTCTTCTCTTCTCTTCTCTTCTCTTCTCTTCTCTTCTCTTCTCTTCTCTTCTCTTCTCTTCTCTTCTCTTCTCTTCTCTTCTCTTCTCTTCTCTTCCCTTCTCTTCTCTTCCCTTCCCTTCCATTCCATTCCATTCCATTCCACATTTTCTATTCTATTCTATTCCATTCCATTTTTCTATTCTATTCTATTCCATTCCATTCTTCCATTCCATTCTATTCCATTCCATATTTTCTCTTCCATTCCATTCCATTTTTCTATTCTATTCTATTCCATTCCATTTTTCTATTCTATTCTATTCCATTCCATTCTTCCATTCCATTCCATATTTTCTATTCTATTCTATTCTATTCTATTCTATTCTATTCTATTCTATTCTATTCTATTCTATTCTATTCTATTCTATTCCATTCCATTCCATTCCATTCCATTCCATATTTTCTATTCTATTCTATTCCATTCCATTTTTCTATTCTATTCTATTCCATTCCATTCTTCCATTCCATTCCATTCCATTCTATTCCATTCCATATTTTCTATTCTATTCTATTCCATTCCATTTTTCTATTCTATTCTATTCCATTCCATTCTTCCATTCCATTCTATTCCATTCCATATTTTCTCTTCTCTTCTCTTCTCTTCTCTTCTCTTCTCTTCTCTTCTCTTCTCTTCTCTTCTCTTCCCTTCTCTTCTCTTCCCTTCCCTTCCATTCCATTCCATTCCATTCCACATTTTCTATTCTATTCTATTCCATTCCATTTTTCTATTCTATTCTATTCCATTCCATTCTTCCATTCCATTCTATTCCATTCCATATTTTCTCTTCCATTCCATTCCATTTTTCTATTCTATTCTATTCCATTCCATTTTTCTATTCTATTCTATTCCATTCCATTCTTCCATTCCATTCCATATTTTCTATTCTATTCTATTCTATTCTATTCTATTCTATTCCATTCCATTCCATTCCATTCCATTCCATATTTTCTATTCTATTCTATTCTATTCTATTCTATTCTATTCTATTCTATTCTACTCTACTCTACTCTACTCTACTCTACTCTACTCTACTCTACTCTACTCTACTCTACTCTACTCTATTCTTTTTTTTAAATAAAATTTTTATTTTCAAACAAATGCACAAAACATATAACATAAAAACCTCTTCAATTGCATACAGTGTGTTGATTGGTTACAAGGTCTTTCTGTGTCCTTTCCATAGTCATCCCAAGCGTTAACAAAAATCACATATTGTCAATCAAATATCTTTGTGTACATTATTATTATACTTCATTTGTTTGATTATCACTATTGTTTCTCCATTTTAAACAAGGTATTCTAAATATGTATCCATTTATATCATAATGATTCATTATATCATCTTCAATATATCCAATAATAAAGATTTTTTTATATCCTATTCTAAGTCATTCCATTATTTTAGCATTGATAACATTCTCTAATAATTTTCAATTCCATGTTTTTTCCATTATTAGTATCATCAATCTAATATACATGTATACAAATTGCTATAATTGTTAAACATCCATTAAGCATAGCTATTATTACATCCTTTTGATATGAAACATATAAAATTTGAAGTAAATTTATATTATGGCATTTCATTACTTTATTCTGAAACCATCCAATGATATTACATCTTTATATTCTATTCTATATAGAATTATTTATCTTTTATAAAAAGGTTTTTCAACATCATCATCATCCTCACTTACAGTTTGTACAAAATTTCATATTATCAATCTAGTATATATAAATGCTTTATTATAATTATTGATCATTTATTTGACTATAGCTATTATTACTTTGTCTTATACATAGTACTCAAAATTTAACTATATTTAACTAAATTTTATTGTGACATTTCATTCACAGCTTCTGGAGGCAAGTCGTATAACCGATTAATTCTTCTCACTGTCAGGAAATTTCTCCTTAGTTCTAAGTTGCTTCTCTCTTTGATTAGTTTCCATCCGTTGCTTCTTGTTCTACCCTCAGGTGCTTTGGAGAATAGCTTGACTCCCCCTTCTTTGGGATATTGGAAGACTGCTATCATGTCTCCCCTAGTCCTTCTCCTCACTAGACTAGACATGCCCAGTTCCTGCAACCGTTCTTCGTATGTTTTAGCCTCCAGTCCCCTAATCACCTTGGTTGCTCTTCTCTGCACTCTTTCTAGAGTCTCAAAATCTTTTTTACATCGTGGCGTTTAGTCCATGAATTCTCCAAAGAAAACAATGTTGTCAAAAACGGGGGATAATGTTGAAGGGGACATTGGATGTCTTCTAATCCATCCATCATCCTCCTCCTCCTCCTCCTCCTCCTCCTCCTCCTCCTCCTCCTCCTCCTCCTCCTCCTCCTCCTCCTCCTCCTCCTCCTCTTCTTCCTCCTTCTGTATGGATTCTGTTCTTTCAGTCACTTGAATCAAAGAACGTGTTAAAAACTTCCCCACTATTCTGGTGATTGCTTTGATGATTATTTTAGCTCCTTGGTGCATTTTAACACATTTTATTGTGTTTTAATTTTCAGAACTTTAGTGAGGTGTTTTGTTTTTTTTAAACCATGCTGTCTTTATTTATTTATTTATTTATTTATTTGTTTGTTTGTTTGTTTGTTTGTTTGTTTGCCAAGGTGGTGCAGTGGTTAAATGCAGCACTGCAGGCTACTGCTAGATCAGCAGGTCAGCGGTTCAAATCTCACCGGCTCAGGGTTGACTCAGCCTTCCATCCTTCCGAGGTGGGTAAAATGAGGACCCAGATTGTTGGGGGCAATATGCTGACTCTCTGTAAACCGCTTAGAGAGGCCTGAAAGGCCTATGAAGCGGTATATGTCTACTGCTATTGCTATTGCTGTCTTGTATGCTGCCCACTCCCGGAGGACTCCGGGCGGCTCACAAAAGACAAGGGAAAGGGGGGAACGAGACGAAGACAACATATTAAAAACAAAACCAACATTCACAATTTCTGTGGAGGTAGATGCTTCTCAGCTCCCCCCAGCCTGCTGGAACAGCCAGGACTTGGTGGCTTTGCGGAAGGCCGGGAGGGTAGTAAGGGTCCGGATCTCAACAGGGAGCTCGTTCCAGAGGGCTGGAGCTGCAACAGAGAAGGCTCTCCCCCGGGGGGTCGCCAGCCGACATTGGCTGGCAGATGGAATCCGGAGGAGACCCAACCTGTGCGATCTAATTGGTCTGAGAGAGGTAATCGGCAGGAGGCGGTCTCTCAGCTACCCAGGTCATACAGCATGGGAATGGCATTGGGAAAATGGGAGAGAATGCAGATGATGAAAACCAACGTTTTATGGTTCCTTGTTTCTTTAGCTGTAGCAAGAGTAGTTGGAGCAGCACTCAGTCTATCGATTGGCAGCTGATGGGCTTTAGGGATAGCTTGTGAGAGTGTGCGTCTCACAATTCCCATCCAGGGTTGAGCCGTTGCGGCTGATGATGGCCAGCAGAGCGAGTTGAGATTATATATTGCTTCTTGACTTTCTCTCGACTCTCCCCTGCTGAGCACCAGGCGCACATGGTGAGATGTTCCTAGAGGCATCACTGGCTAAACTCTCAGAGACAAGGACTCTGTCATCTATCATGAGTTAATTATGAGCTTCCCGGGCAATGTCAGAAGAGGCTTGCTTGAACTGCTGAAGCTAATGAGTTTGCCAGGTGCTTCCTGCCGGGATCTCAGGAGTTGCCAGCAGCTGTTCTAACCTTCTCCAGAAAAATACCCACATCAGCAGCTAATCGAAAAGCTTCCATAGGAAGTACAGTGCAGTGACCAATATTTTCTTGTAAGCTCCCGTGCGATTTCTCCGCGGGTCGCCCATGAGGCCAATGATGAAGGAAGACACGGACATGAGTCTTCTCTCGGGATGAGACGACCCAGAGCATAGTCTGGATGACTCTTTTATTGAGCATACACAAAGAAAGGGTGGAGTTGCAAGGTCCATGTGGACCAATCATGGTTGTACAAGTCTATGGTATATGGTAACTCATTTACTTCCATGTAGACCTCTGAACCTAGAGAATGCCCATGGTCAGCAAATAAATCTTTTACTAGCATGCAAACTTCTGACCCCTACTTAATACTGCAGAGTCAGCATGTGGTAACCTCTGCCCTACTTAGTGCTGAGAGTTAATAGGTTGTAACCTCTGACCTTATGGTATGGTTAATCATTACTGCTGTTGTATACGTGTTCCAGCATAGCTATGCATGCCTACACTTATGCTACAACACTCCCGACTTGTAACCATTGGTTTAGTGAATGCTCAAAATTACAAGTTCAAAGAGCTGTGGTCAGTGGTGGGATTCAGCCAGTTTGGGCCAGTTTTGGCAAACCGGATTCTAAATCGTTGGCTGGCCATGCCCCTTCCTGCCCCACCTCTTCCAGAAGTCCCCACATGCCCCATTTTGGCTCCCGGATAAGTGCAGGGAGGCCTACTAGGCTCAAAACAGGGCAAGGGGGTGAGTGGGTACGGCGTCCCCACTCCCCGCAGCCCATTTTTGCTCCCAGAAGGCTACAAGGAGGCCGAGTGCTGCGTATCACACCCCTTGGCCGCCCTCACCATGGCCACGCCCAGAGGTGGGTTCCTACCAGTTCGCACCTATTCGGTAGAACTGGTTCGTCAAATCTACCAAACCGGTTAGAAGAGGTTCCACCAGTGGACCTAGAAAGCAGGCCACACCTACAGAAGAGGTCCCAAATTTTTTTGAAACCCACCACTGGCCACGCCCATCCACCCGGCCATTAGGGCAGAAAACCGGTTGTTAAATTATTTGAATCCCACCACTGGCCATGATGATGCAGTTGTTAAAATATGCAGTATTGCAGGCTAACTCTGGCCACTGTCAGGAGTTTGATCCTGACTGGTTCAAGGTTGACTCCGCCTTCTATCCTTTCAGTAAACAAAGCCAATAGCTTTGTATTATCAGATGTTGCCAAGCCTCTAGCCTATAGATGGCAGTGTTACATCCTTTCTCTCTGTTTTTGCCTCTCTTTCTAAGCTCTGAACTCTGGAAGAGAAGAAAAAAAATGTTTAAAGATTACGATCTGGCCGAGCCTTGCGAGGAAGGAAACTTTTAATCCATAAATACGAAAAATGGAAAAAGTATAGAGGAAGAAGGGGAAAAAAAGACTAGTCCAGTTTAAAAGTAAGAGGCATTTGTAAAAAGTCCATCCATAGAAAACAAACAAAATTAAAGTGAAAAAGATAACATGATAGTTTTAAACCAGGGTTAATTCACCGCTTGTTTCTTCTGTCTTCAATTTTATTTTAGCTCTAAGTCTTTTGGGTTTTCTCTTCTTAATAATAAGGATTTTTCTCACCATTTCAACACACCGTCTCTCCTGTTATGCTTCCACTTCAGGGGACTGTCCCAGCCTTCTGCAGCCATTTTGGCTGCTTATCTTGTAGCCGGCAAAAAAAGCTTTTCCTGGATCGATCAGGGACTTTGCGATGTCCCTGAGATCAGCAGGACATGCACTTTTTTTATCACCGTTCCTTCAGAACGGTTTAGATCCAAAAAGGACCGTCCAGCAACAGAGATATTGACAGTAATCCTGGAGCCCCAAGATTTCATGTTGTGTCGTTGTGATGTCAAGCACCGCCCATGTAGACAAGTATTTATCTTGTCTCGTTAAAAACTCCCATGAAGGAGCACCCACAACTTCTGAAGGCAAGCTATTCCACTGGTTACTTCTCTCTTTGATTAGTTTCCAACCATTATTTCTTGTCTTGCCTTGGAGAATAAGTTGACCCCCTCTTCTTTGTGGCAGCCTCTCAAATACTAGAATGTTGCTATCATGTCACCCCCTAGTCCTTTCCCCACACCCCTCTAGACTAACCATATTCAATTACTGCAGCTGTTCTTCCTATGTTTTAGTCTCCAGGCCTTTAATCATCATATTTTCTCTTCTCTGCAGTTTTTCCGAAGTCTCAACATTTTGTGACCAAATCTTCCTCCTCTTCTTTCCTCCTTCTCCTTCTCTTCTTTCTTCCTTCTTCCTTCTCCTTCTCCTTCCTCTCTTTATTTTTTAATCAATTCTGCAGTCTGAAAAATTTGATTTCCTGTCCCTGCCCGCAGCCTCGTTGAAGTGCTACTGGGTGCAGACTTCACACAAACGGAGGGATTCAATTTTTTTACTACCGGTTCTGTGGGCATGGCTTTGTGGGTGTGATGTGGTATGGATGTGGCTTTGTGGGTGTGGCAGGGGAAGGATACTGCAAAATCCTCATTCTCTCCACACCCCACTAACCTACTTTCCAGCTCCGTTTTCCTGTTCAGGGCAACAAAAGAAGATCAGCTGGGAGGCAGCAGCGGCGCGGCCAGCCTATTTGCCAGTTCTCCAAACTACTCAAAATTTTCGCTACCGGTTCTCCACAACCTGTCAGAACTGGCTGAATAGCATCTCTGGTCCCAAGGATGAGATTCTCTATTTCTGCAGAAATAAGCAGCTGGAATCATCTTCCTTGTGCCAAGCATGACATTGGGTCCTTCATGTTAGGTAAACCAGTGGTGAAATTCATTTTTTTTACTAGTGATTCTGTGGCCGTGGCTTGGTGGGCGTGGCAGGGGAAGGATACTGCAAAATCCCCATTCCCACCCCACCCTACTAACCCGCTTCCCAGCTCCATTCTCCTGTTCAGGGCAACAAAAGAAGATCAGCGGGGAGGCAGCAGGGCATGGCCAGCCTATTTGCTGGTTCTCCGAATTACTCAAAATTTTCGCTACAGGTTCTCCAGAACCTGTCAGAACTGGCTGAATAGCACTTCTGCTTCACGGGCAGAATCCTGAGGCCGACCATTACCATTAAGGGAAAGTCAAGCATCCTCTTCAGGAATCAGGTGCTGGAGGACACACATAATGGGCTGGAGGACATAACTCTAGTCATTTTTATAGCCAGCAGGATATCCCCTCGGCGGGCTTGCTAATCTCAAATGTCAAGGACATTTCCCAATCACCCACTCAGTGACTTGTGAATAATGATAGGTTATAAATTATGCAGTGCATAAATCACAGAATTGTGGAGTCGGAAGCGACCACGAGGATCGTCTCATGCCGCATCTGCAACTTGTGAGAAATTCAATTCGGTTGTCTTCAAGAGTTTAGCCTCTTCTTCCAAATCATTGCGTGCTTTATCTTTCGCCTTGGATTTAATCCCCCCCCCACCCTTAAAAATATACAAATGTATATAGCCACCAAATTTGTACATAGGTGACTCTGGGCAGCTTATAAAATTACAAATAAAAATAAAAATCCACAATATAATAAAACTCATTAACCTCCTCCCACCCTGAGATCTTGGTCCTGCTGACACAGTCATTTTGTCCTGCATGACAAAATCACTTTATAATGCCTTGGTAAGACCAAAGTTGGAATATTGCATCCAATATTCCTTGGAGAATATTACATCCAATATTCCTTGGAGAAGAGCAACAAAGATGATTAGGGGACTGGAGGCTAAAATATATGAAGGACAGTTGCAGGAATTGGGTATGTCTTGTTAGTGGCGAAGTCATGTCTGACCCATCACAACGTTCCTCCAGGCCTTCCTGTCCTCTACCATCCCCCAGAGTCCATTTCACCCCAGGCCTTCTGCTTCAGTGACTCCATCCAGCCACCTCCTTCTCTGCTGTCCCCTTCTTCTTTTGCCCTCAATCGTTCCCAGCATGAGGCTCTTCTCCAGGGAGTCCTTCCTTCTCATTAGGTGGCCAAAGGATTTGAGTTTCATCTTCAGGATCTGGCCTTCTAAAGAGCAGTCAGGGTTGATGTCCTCTAGGACTGACCGGTCGGATCGCCTTGCAGTCCAAGGGACTCGCAGGAGTCTTCTCCAGCATCTTTATTAGAGCCAAGGTGGCGCAGTGGTTAAATGCAGCACTGCAGGCTACTGCTAGATCAGCAGTTCAGCGGTTCAAATCCCACCGGCTCAGGGTTGACTCAGCCTTCCATCCTTCCGAGGTGGGTAAAATGAGGACCCAGATTGTTGGGGGCAATATGCTGACTCTCTGTAAACCGCTTAGAGAGGGCTGAAAGCCCTATGAAGCGGTATATAAGTCTACTGCTATTTATTCAAAGGCCTCCATTCTTTGTTGCTCAGCCTTCCTTATAGTCCGACCTTCACAACCATCCATTGCAACTGGGGAAACCGTAGCCTTGACTATGCACAATTTTGTTGGCAGGGGGATGTCTCTGCTTTTTAGTCTGCTGTCTGACTAGTTTAGATACGTTTAGTTTGTCAAGTCTGGGTATGTCTAGTTTAATTAAAAGAGCTAGGGGTGACATGATAGCAGCCTTCCAATATTTAAGGGGCTGCCAAAAAGAGGATCAATTTGTTCTCTAAAGTACCTGAAAGCAGGACAAGGAGCAAAGGACGAAGAACATACCTCTAGAAAGTGAAATAATAAAGAAAATATTAGACTGTGCAGAATGTGATAGACTAACACTGAAGGAAGGAAAAATTTCCTGATAGTTAGGGTTAGGGGTAGGAAGAAGGAAATCATTTAGCAGCTCAAATATCCAAAGTCAAAATAGGTGGAGGATCCAGATATGGATTGGAAGGCAAGTTGAGGGAAGGAAACAGTGGAATTAAATTCCTTTCTGTAACCCATCAAGGGACAGGCAATATTCTGTACATGGTAGAATTCAGACACGAGGGGTCCTTGGTTCTAAGTAGCTGCCACAAAGAGGGGCTGAACCTGTCCTCCAAAGCACCCGAGGACAGAATAAGAAGCAATGGATGGAAACTAACCACAGAGAGAAGCAACCTAAAACTAAGGAGAAATTTCCTTA
>NW_028261385.1:9683419-9698419 GCF_051295495.1 Thamnophis sirtalis
TAGGATAGGATAGAATACAAGAATACAATAGCAGAGTTGGAAGGGACCTTGGAGGTCTTCTAGTCCAACCCCCTGCCTAGGCAGGAAACCCTATACCATTTCAGACAAATAGCTATCCAACATCTTCTTAAAGACTTCCAATGTTGGGGCATTCACGATTTCTGGAGGCACTGATTAATTGTGGAATGATCGGATAGGACAGGATAGAACAGAACAGAAAATATGAAATGGAACAGAACAGAATACATGGAATGGAATGGAATGGAATGGAATAGGATAGGATAGAACAGAACAGAAAATATGAAATGCAACAGAACAGAATACATGGAATGGAATGGAATAGGATAGGACAGGATAGAACAGAACAGAACAGAAAATATGAAATGGAACAGAACAGAATACATGGAATGGAATGGAATAGGATAGGATAGAACAGAACAGAACAGAACAGAACAGAAAATATGAAATGGAACAGAACAGAATACATGGAATGGAATAGGATAGGATAGGATAGGATAGGATAGGATAGGATAGGATAGGATAGGACAGGACAGGACAGGACAGGACAGGACAGGACAGGACAGGACAGGACAGGACAGAACAGAACAGAACAGAACAGAACAGAACAGAACAGAACAGAAAATATGGAGCGGAGTCACCGACGTCTTTATTGGCCACGCATGATTGGACACAGTTGTCTGGTGCATAAGCTGTCAATGTACAGTCAAGCAATAAGTGATAACTCACGATCATAGTTATCCTAAAAATACATTTATCCTGAATCATAAGATACAACCCTTAGAGATAGCCTTAGGATACTCAATAAGCAATCAACATAAATCATACTAGGATACCAAATAAAACAATATAAATCATAAAGATACAAGCAACAAAGTTATACTCACAAGAAGGCAAGGAAATGGGTAATAGCAAAGGTGAGAAGAAGAATAGCGACACAGTCTTAGTAAATTATTTGACAGTGTTGTGGGAATTAGTTGTTCCGCAGAGTGATGGCAGTGGGGGGAAAACTGTCCTTACGTCTAGTTGTTCTGACGTGCAGTGCCCTATAGCAATGATGGCCAACCTTTTAGGCACTGAGTGCCCAAAACAGAAAGTGCGTGTGCTCCAGAGTGCCAGAAACCTGACGACCAGCTGGCCGGCGTGCATGCGTGTGTTGGAAACCCGACAACCAGCTGGCTGAGCTGGGGCAATGGCACGCGTGCCTTATGTTCGCTATCAAGGGCCCATAGTGTTGCAGCAGATTGAGGTTTGTAATCTACTTATGAAAGACCAGGACTTGATACCACGAAGGTGAGAGAAACAGGTTTATTTGATGCATCGAGTTCAGCGTGTTCACACACCCAAATCTGAACTGCCTGGGCTCTGCCCAGGATGCTACTTTTATGCTGTGTTCCACACTGTGCATTCTCAAGGCGTTTCCATACATGAGACAAGCATGACATTTCGAAAAGGGGAAGTTCATTTGGAATGTTACAGAGAAGTACATAGGAAAAATACAAGAAAGAGAAGTTCCTATAATGTCTTAAGCTGTCAGCAGTTTTTACCTCTGTTCTATCTCTCACCCACGCCTGGCTTCCTGTGCCCCTCCTTTACAGGGTCTTGCCACACTGTTCAGCCCTATTTTTAGCAGTTAGACTTATATACCGCTTCATAGGGCTTTCAGCCTCTCTAAGCGGTTTACAGAGTCAGCATATTGCCCCCAACAACAATCTGGGTCCTCATTTTACCCACCTCGGAAGGATGGAAGGCTGAGTAAACCCTGAGCCAGTGAGATTTGAACCGCCGAACTGCAGAACTGCAGTCAGCTGAAGTAGCCTGCAGTGCTGCATTTAACCACTGCGCCACTTCGGCTCATAATACTTTTAATACTTATGAGGAAGTTCACTCCAGCTAAAAGTCAACTTTGGAACTCCAGGGCACTAGAATGAAAAGCCAAGCTAATATGAATTTATAAGGTCCATTCTATTAAGACCACCTAACCTGGCCAGCCACTGGTGGGTTTACCTGTGTACCCCCTCCTGCATCAATAGCATTGTTTCGAGGGTAGAAGTTGAAACGGTTTGTGTCCAGGGTGTGAGGGGTCTGTAGATATTCGATTCCACCCAATTGTGGACAGGTAGCAATTAGCCAGGTCTTTTTCTTAGAGGAGATGTTGGTGCAGCGAAATCCTTTGTTGTCTTGCTCTGGTATGCTTCCCCTCAAAAAAAAAAAAATCACATTCCTCGACTTGCAACAGTTCACTTAGTAACCGTTCAAAGCAGTGACGTGCAGTCAGGGAAGGCAAGGGAGGCAAGGCCTCACCACTGTCATCATGAAAAGAAAAGAAAAATTAAAAGGAAAGAGGCTGAGATAGTTGCTGCCAGAGTCACGGTGGATGACTCTGCTTAGTGCTTAACTGTTTAAAAAAGGCCTCTTAAAAAAGTGCCCTCTGCAGGAGGAGGCGGAGAAACCACGTGCCTCATTTAGTCTTATCTTTATGAAAACTTGAGCAGAGTTAAGCAAGGGTTAAAAGCCGAAAAATTCCTTATGTAGATGAGGCACGTGGTTCTCTCGCCTCCTCCTGCAGAGGGCACTCTATTTAGAGGCCTTTTTTAAACAGTTAAGCAGAGTCATCCATTGGAGACTCTGGCAGCAGCTAACCCAGCCTGACTTCAGCAGCTCTTGCCTTTTTTCTTTTTACATTTTTTACATTTTCATCATGGCAGACAAGAGGAGAGTTGAAATCCTCTGTGACACAGCTGGAAAAGGTATGTGGGTTGGAGGGAGGGGAGAGGAACTCAAAATTATTGTAATTTGTAAGTAATTGTAATTTGTATTATTGTAAGTAATTTGTGTGTGTGTGTTTTACCCGCTTCTGCTGCCGGTAATTTTTTATTTTTATTTTTTAAAGCCCTGCCGCTGTGTCCGCCATGCAGCGGGATGTGTCCTGCTCTATGGCGGACACGGCGACAGGGCTTTAAAGTCCCGGCACCGTGTCTGCCATACAGCGGGATGTGTCCCGCTCTATGGTGGACACGGCATAGAGTGGGACGCAGCTGCAGGGCTTTAAAGTGGTGGACATGGTGATAGGGCTTTAAAGTCCCGGCACCATGTCTGCCATACAGCGGGACATGTCCCGCTCTATGGCGGACACGGCGCCAGGACTTTAAAGCCCTGCCACCATGTCCGAATGCCCTGCTGCTGTTTCTGACATAGGGCGGCTTTTGCCCGCTTGCCTCACCAGCCATAAGCCTCAGTGCACGTCACTGGTTCAAAGTTACAACGCCACTGAAAAGATGAGTTATGGCCATTTTTCACACTTAGGACCGTTTCAGCATCCCCAGGGTCACGTGATTTGCATTCGGATGCTTCACAACTGACTCACATTTATGATGGTTTCAGTGTCCCTGAGTCATGGGCTCACCCATTGCAACCTTCCAACAAGCAAAGTCAATGGGTAAATCAGATTCACTTAACCACCGTCTTACTAATGTGACAACTGCAATGATTCATTTAGCAACTGTGGCAGGAAAATGGGGCAAAACTCACTTAGCACACTTTTCACTTGGCAGCATAAGTTTTGGGCTCCATTGTGGTCGTAAGTGGAGGACTACCTCTATTCCTGCGGAGAGGAAATACACGTGGATGAAATTACAGGCAGTTCTGGAGTTACGACCTTGTAAAATTGCCAAAGATTAAGATGAAACAGATAATTGGGTTGTTTGTATATCCACTGCATTGGAGATCCCCCCCTCCTATCTCGGTTCTTTCTGGTTTGTGATAGCAAGGCCACCAGACTCCGACAGCGAGGGGCCCTATGAGTCGGCTTTGGAGAATGTGGAGGACCCTGGACAGGGTTCCGACTCTGAGCAGGGTGCAGAGAGGCTGGTTGGCCACCAGGAGGTGACTGAGCCTTGGACCAGTGGGGAGGAGACAAGGGAGTGTGATCTGGACGTCAGCAGTGGGGAGGAGCCAAGGGTGTTGTTCCTAGATGCCCGGCACCAAAGAGCTAATAGGCGTAAGGAACAATTACAAAATTACAGGAGGTAATTGCACTCAGTTGGTGGTAATTAGGCTCCTCTCTAGACTATAAAAGGACTGCTTGTGCACACGCCCCTTTTGCAGAAGTCAACGCAGGAATTAATGTTGGAGAACATTATTGTGAGCTTGGCAGGCTGGATTGCTGCCATGGCTTATCTGTGCTGGATTGCTGCCCAAGCTTGTCTGTGCTGGTTTGCTGCCAAGGACCTGTCTGTCTGTTAATTAAATGCCGTAACTTATCTTTGGCTCGGAGTGTGTGTTGGTGTGGGACGAGGCGGGTCAGAACAGTTCCCTAAACAATAAGCAGCGGAGACAAATTCCTTGTGTGTCCAATCACGCTTGGCCAATAAAGAATCATCTTCTCCATTCCATTCCTTGCTTTTATTCTGTTCCCTTCCCTTCTACTCCCCTATCTTTCACCTTGCTGTCGGTGGGGTGGATGCCTGTCTATTAGGTAGCCTAGGAATTCTACCTGCCTTACGGCGATTTTGCATTCATCTGGGTTCTCTTTGAGTCCCTTTTCCCGGAACTTCCCTAATGTCTCACGCATGCGTTTCCTCAATTGCTCTATGGAGTCCCCGGAGATGAATACATCACCGAAATATGGCACCACCCCCAGAATCCCTTTCAATAGCTGCTCCATTAGACATTTAAAAAGTCCTGGGGCTACACTGACCCCAAACTGCAGCCTAGTACATTTGAAAGCCCCTCCACGGGTCATTATTGTCTGTGCTTCAGTGGTGGCTTCGTCCACTGGCAACCGCTGGTATACTTGGGCCAGGTCCAGTTTGGTGAATACTTTCCCACTTCCTAGGGAATGCAACAGATGTTGCACCACTGGCACTGGGTACGCACTCTGCTGGAGGGCTTTATTTAGTGTGCCCTTGTAATCCACGCAGAGGCGGATGGAACCATCTGGCTTCCCCGGGGGCCTTTATATTGGGCATTCTACTGGAAAAATATGACAAAAAGACTATATATCTGGTTTTACATACATTAACTGCAGCTAGAATTGTATTGGCGCAACAATGGAAAAATGAGGAAATACCATTAGACGAGAGTGCAATTAACAAAATATTAGAATGCGCACAAATGGACAGATTAACGCTCATTATTAAGGAGAAAGAAGAAGCTGAATATTTCTTGACAGGATGTATTCTATCAATGGTGAGACAATAGAGACAGAAGTTAGAAAGGAGGAGATGTAAAACAGAGAAAATGTTAATGTGGAGAGAATTTGATAATGAAGATGCTATGTACTATTGTAATTGTATGGATAGATAATATTATTAATAGTATTGTGATGAATATTATAACAAATATGGGGATTTTGATTGTTTAGAACCCAGATTTCACACTGTTTGGTGGAAATGGAAAGTAATATAAATAAAATAAAGAGCCGAGGTGGTGCAGTGGTTAAATGCAGCACTGCAGGCTACTTCAGCTGACTGCAGTTCTGCAGTTCGGCTGTTCAAATCTCACCGGCTCAGGGTTGACTCAGCCTTCCATCCTTCTGAGGTGGGTAAAATGAGGACCCGGATTGTTGTTGGGGGCAATATGCTGACTCTGTAAACCGCTTAGAGAGGGCTGAAAGCCCTATGAAGCGGTATATAAGTCTAACTGCTATTGCTATTGCTAAAATAAATAAAACAGAGGGGACAAAAATCTGCAAATAAACCACCAAGCTCGGAAAGCACCAAAGAGCCCATAATCCACAAAGGACCATTGCGATGAAACAGGGACTGAGGTGGGATCCCACTGGGCTCAGTTGTTGCCACAACTGATGTTGTGAAACCCAAGACCCTCTTCATGTTAAGAAGCAGTGTTCCCCTGATCTCAGACACAGCGCTCGGTTGCACTCATAAGCTCCACTGAGTAACTTGCGAAGAGAGACGAATTAAAACTTGCCTTTGAATTAAAATTGGTTGAAAGAATAACTTAACAGTCAAGGCACCAAGGCTCTGTGCTAAATTTTTGTTATTTGCGTCCCCTGTAAAACCTCTTTGCCTGCCTCTCTCCCTCTCCCTCTCTCCCTCTCCCTCTCTCTCTCTCTCTCTGTCTCTCTCTCTCCCTGCCCCCCTCGCTCTCTCACACACACACCATGTACACACATTCCTGCTCACTCACTCACATGTCCATGTCAAATCAGGGATGGGATTGAAAAATGTTAGCAACCGATTCTCTGCCTGGTTGCTGGGTGGGCGTGGCTGTGGGCATGGTGGGCATGGCCATGGGCATGGTGGGCGTGGCCTACTTAACCTCCTGCACCACGGCGGGGTGGGATGTTTTTGCCCTCCCCAGGCACCAGAGGCTTTCCCCGAGCTTCCAGGAGGGCAAAAACATCCTTCCTCGGACTCCAGAGGCCCTCCAGAGGCCAGAAATGGGCCCATTTCCAGACTTCTGGGAGGCCTGTTTTTTGCCCTTCCAGAGCCTCCGTGCGGGCCCTGCACATACCTGGCATGATGAGTGGGCTGCGTGGAGACTCCTAGGAGGGGAGGTGCAGAGTGGGTGGGGCCAGCCAGTCCTTGCAACAATTGGTTTGGTGAACTGGATGCAAAATTTACTGGTGCAAACCGGCTGAATCCCACCCCTGCACGTCATGATACAGGAGACTCATAGTTCTTGACTTATTACTGTTTACTGTCCATTGGAAATTAGGACCTAATGACCCAGATTTGAAGTTGTGATGTCTGCCCCTCCCAGTCCCTTGTGTTCCTGTGACTGCATTTGTGATGCTTCGAAACCAGATCACACTATTTGCGGTGCCCTACGCTCATATGACCACAATTTGTGAGGTTTTTGTCGGAAACAAGTTTCCACCAAGAATCACCCCTTTAAGCCCTCTCTAAGCGGTTTACAGAGTCAGCATATCGCCCCCCCCACAGTCTGGGTCCTCATTTCACCCACCTCGGAAGGATGGATGGCTGAGTCAACCTTGAGCCGGTGAGATTAGAACCACTGAACTGCAGATAACAGTCAGCTGAAGTGCCCTGCAGTACTGCACCCTAACCACTGCACCACCTCGGCTCTCTACAACAGTAGAATCATGCACTAAAATAAGCCCTACCCTGAAAATAAGCCCTCACCGAAAATATTTAACTGCATATGCAGCCGGTCCCGGCCATTTCCTGCAGGGTAAAGGGGGGAACATGTCCCACATGCACCTGGCATCCACGTGGAATGGCCTCGCGGAGGCCATTCCCACAAACCCTAGCTACTGCACCCTTACTCTTAATGGCGGCCGCAAAAAGAATGGCAGGCCCAGGGATGCTAGGGCTGGCAAGAGTGCGCCAGAAACAGAGATAGAACTTCCTGCCCTCTCTGGGTCAGCTGATCCACGGGGCGAGGTTAAAAACCTCGGCCCGTGGACCTCTTGCACCTCAAAAATAATAAGACCTCCCCGAAAACAAGGCTAAGTGCTTATTTCGAGGCTCAAAAGAAAATAAGAGCCTGTCTTAATTTTAGGGAAACACGGTACCGGTTCACACAAACCAGTCCGAACTGTGTGGATACCTGACCTTGGTCCCTTGCTTTCTAAGTGGAACTCCTTTGCTTGTTTTCCAGGTGCTCCTTTTCAAAGGTCTCAACATCCTCATGCTACCTCCTGCCGGCACTTCCACCTTGCCCCCCAGCCCCAGATCTCCGCAGACTTCCCCCTGCCTCATGCCGTCCAGCCTCACCTCGCAGCCGCTCACCAGCACAACAGCCCGCTTCACTCGTCGCTGCCAACTTTACCTACCCTGCCATTCCAGGATGTGACGGGACCTCCGTTCCTACCTCAAGCCCTTCACCAGCAATATCTCCTCCAGCAGCGGCTCCTCGAGGCTCAACACCGCAGGTTCATATCCCATCCCAGGTGAGGCCGCCTTGGGATCCTGGCTCAGCTGCCAGTACAGGTAGTCCTTGACTTACAACAGTTTGTGCCATGACCGTTCAAAGTTACAACAAGAGTGATACAAGGGACCTATCGACCGTTTTTCACACTTTTGACCTTTGTAGCATCTCCATGGTCACGTGATCAAAAGCCAAACCTTTGGCAACTGGCATGTATTTATGACGGTCGCAGTGTCCCGGGGTCACGTGTTCCCCTTTTATGACCTTCTGACAAGCAGTCAATGGGAATCCCAGATTCAGTTAACAACCGTGTCACTAACTTAACAACTGTAGAGATTCACTTAATAACAGTGCCACTAACTTAACAACTGTAGTGATTCGCTTAACAACTGTGTCATTAACTTAACAACTGTAGAGATTCACTTAACAACCATGTCACTAACTTAACAACTGTAGAGATTCACTTAACAACCATGTCACTAATTTAACAACTGTAGAGATTCACTTAACAACCATGTCACTAACTTAACAACTGTAGAGATTCACTTAATAATCGTGTCACTAACTTAACAACTGTAGAGATTCACTTAGCAACGATGTCACTAACTTAACAACTGTAGTGATTCACTTCACAATTGTGGCATGAAAAGTCATTAAAGGAGGCAAAATTCGCTTAACAAGTGTCTCCCTTAGCAACAGAAGCTTTGGGCTCAATTGTGATTGTAAGTTGAGGACTACTTGTTCCAACCCTATTGGCTGAGAAAGATGGGTATCCAAAGGCACAGACGATGGACAAAGTGAGGTGGGGTTTAGGAGTGGTCCTTCTGTGGCTGAAAACCAAAAGTCAATTTGCAAGAGAGTTGGAAGTTGCTCCTGGTAGGTTGTGGATCCCTGCCATGATAGTGAAACAGCCATTATGGCCACCATCTGGGAGATTTTGACAATGCCCTTAAGGCATCTTTGCCTCTCATCTGAAAAAAATAAAGAACAACATTGGACAAATCTATATGAGGACAGAAACTTAGTTGAAACTAACAAGAATTATGTACTTATGACTAATGATTGTAACTATGATTTATGATCTATGACCTATCACTTTGTTTTTTGTGTGTACACTTAAATATGGAGTTTTTGCACTGGAGACAAACTCCTTGTGTTTCCAATCATACTTGACCAATAAAGAATTTCTTTTCTTTTCTTTTCCTTTCTTTTCTATTCTATTCTATTCTATTCTATTCTACTCTACTCTACTCTACTCTACTCTACTTCTATTCTATTATTATTCTACTCTACTCTACTCTACTCTACTCTACTCTACTCTACTCTACTCTACTCTACTCTACTCTACTCTACTCTAATCCTATTCTACTCTACTCTACTCTACTCCTATTCTATTCTATTCTATTATTATTCTACTCTACTCTACTCTAATCCTATTCTATTCTACTCTACTCTACTCCTATTCTATTCTATTATTATTCTACTCTACTCTAATCCTATTCTATTCTACTCTACTCTACCCTACTCTACTCCTATTCTATTATTATTCTACTCTACTCTACTCTATTCTATTCTATTATTATTCTACTCTACTCTAATCCTATTCTACTCTACTCTACTCCTATTCTATTCTATTATTATTCTACTCTACTCTAATCCTATTCTATTCTACTCTACTCTAATCCTATTCTATTCTATTCTACTCTACTCTACCCTACTCTACTCCTATTCTATTATTATTCTACTCTACTCTACTCTACTCTACTCTACTCTACTCTACTCTACTCTAATCCTATTCTACTCTACTCTACTCCTATTCTATTCTATTATTATTCTACTCTACTCTACTCTAATCCTATTCTATTCTATTCTACTCTACTCCTATTCTATTCTATTATTATTCTACTCTACTCTACTCTAATCCTATTCTATTCTGCTCCTATTCTATTCTATTATTATTCTACTCTACTCTACTCTACTACTCTACTCTACTCTACTCTACTCTACTCTACTCTACTCTACTCCACTCCACTCCACTCCACTCCACTCCAGTCCACTCCACTCCACTCCAGTCCACACACCACACCACACCACACCACACCATTCCATTATTCCACTCCCTTCCATTCTATTTTTCCATTCCATTCTATTCCACCCCCACCACATCCCATTCCATCCCATCCCATTTTGCAGTATTAGCATAAGATATCCATTGTGCAATGACATCATGTTGCATATGACATCACCTAACCTTTTGACTCACCTTGCAGAGACCCATCCCATGAGCTGGGGGAGGGGAGAGGGTGACGTCACACAGGCCAGAATGTCATCATGCCTTCTACTATACCCCCATGGACAGAGCAACAATCTTGATTTCGCTCACCTCCCATGAGATTTCTCTACTCTGATCTGAACAGGATGTCCTCCAAGTGATGTGGAATTTAGATCTGTGTGAGAAGACGGAGAGAGAGAGAGAGAGAGAGAGAGAGAGAGAGAGAGAGAGAGAGAGAGAGAGAGAGAGAGAGAGAGAGAGAGAGAGAGAGAGCAGTGTCTACTCATTCTTCTCCCTCTCTCTTGCAGGCGGACTCAGGAGCCCATGTCTGTCCAACCTCATCGGTTACATCCAAGCTTTGAATTTGGCCATCAACTGCAGACTCCCCGCACTGTGGCGCCCCAACCTAGATATTTAGCTGAAGGAACAGACTGGTAAGTCATTCCTTACTGCCAAGGATTGAGAAAAGGGATAAACAGCAATAGCTATAAGACTTATATACCACTTTAACATGCTTTCCAGCCCTTTCTAGGCAGTTTACAGTGTCAGGCTATTGCCCCCAACAATCTGGGTCCTCATTTTATAGACCTCAGAAAGATGGGAGTCTGGGTCCCTTGAGCTGCTGAAAATCGGACTCCACTATTGCATTCTAATCACTGGGTCATCATGGGAAAGAAGGAAGGAAGGAAGGAAGGAAGGAAGGAAGGAAGGAAGGAAGGAAGGGCAATAGCAATAGAATTTAGACTTATATACCGCTTCATGGTGCTTTACAACTCTTTCTAAGCAGTTTACAGAGTCAGCCCTTTGCCACCAACAATCTGGGTCCTCATTTTACCCATCTCGGAAGGATGGAAGGCTGAGTCAACTTTGAACCAGAAAATTCAGAGGTGGCTGATGGAGATTTATTTTATTTATTTATTTATTTATTTGACTTATATACCGCTTCATAGGGCTTTCAGCCCTCTCTAAGCGGTTTACAGATTTTATTTTTTTTTAGCAAATTGAGTCAGCAACTTGCCCCCACAGTCTGGGTCCTCATTTCACCCACCTCGGAAGGATGGAAGGCTGAGTCGACCTTGAGCCGGTGAGATTTGAACCGCTGAACTGCAGATCACAGTCAGCTGCAGTGGCCTACAGTACTGCACCCTAACCACTGCGCCACCTTGGCTCTTAACCAAAGAGGAAATAGAATTCAAACCAGAACTATTTATTTTGGGAATCATAAACAATAAACATAACAAGGGGGTAATCTACTTAATCATACATATTATTATGGCAGCTCAAAAGTGGAAAAACAGGGAAATTCCACAAGAAGAGGAAGTAATTAGGAAAATTCTGATTTGTGCTGAAATGAATAAAGTGACGTGGGAATTGAAGAACAAAGAGGAATCAGAATATTATAAGATCTGGGATAAATTTTCTATCAATTTTCTATCAAAGACCCAAAATAGGTAATAACAGATTTATAGAATGGAGATTAGAATTATGTATGAAATCATAACAGTGAAAATGTATAAGAGAAGAACAAAGCAACATGGGTATATATATATATATATATATATATATATATATATATATATATATATATATATATATATATATGTGTGTGTGTGTGTGTGTGTGTGTGTGTGTGTGTGTGTGTGTGTGTGTGTGTGTGTGTGTGTGTGTGTGTATACATATATATATATATACATACATACATACATACATACATACATACATACATACATACGATATACTTATATTTGTAAACACTGAACAGACCAATTGTAAATAAGCATGGTGGTTATAATATTTAACTTTATATTCTAGTATGTATGGCAAGGACATTGTCCAGACGGTTACACAGTGTCCAATGTTTTAAGGTGTGTTTAATTAAAAAAAACTTCTTTTAAAAAAACCATGAGCCGGTCAGGATCGAACTTCAAACGGTGAGCTGTGAGTTAGCCCCATGGCTCTGTCTACTATGAGTAGGTTGCTTCTGGAAATCGTGGTCAGTCCTTCTTTTAGGACTGGAAGATGTTCTAAGCTACCTTTCAACCTTCCTCCAAGTTCTGGATATTTTCCTCAACATTTTCATTGAATTAGATGAACGGGACAATGATTTTAACATAATGGCCCATGTGTCATGATGTGATTGCACGAACCTTAATTATTAACCCTTCCGCTATGACCTTATCAGATATTATAATGGAAGAACTTTTTTTTATTTCTAATTTTGTTTATACAATCATATCATCTTTGCAGCATATTTTACATCTTTTACATATCTGCTGTATTTTATTTGTCTGTACATATATATCTTATCTATATCTATCTATCTATCTATCTATCTATCTATCTATCCATCCATCCATCCATCCATCCATCTACCTATCTATCTATCTTTCATCTATCTATCTATCTATCTATCTATCTATCTATCTATCTATCTATCTATCTATCCATCCATCCATCCATCCATCCATCTACCTATCTATCTATCTTTCATCTATCTATCTATCTATCTATCTATCTATCTATCTATCTATCTATCTATCTAACTGTTGTCTCTTTCTTGCCACCTATATTATTTATCTATCTATCTATCTATCCATCCATCCATCCATCCATCCATCCATCCATCATCATCCATCCATCCATCCATCCATCCATCCATCCATCCATCCATCCATCCATCCATCTATCTATCTATCTATCTATCTATCTATCTCTATCATCTATCCATCCATCCATCCATCCATCATATCATCTATCTATCTATCTATCTATCTATCTATCTATCTATCTATCTATCTATCTATCTATCTATCTATCTATCTATCTATCTATCTATCTATCTATCCATCCATCCATCCATCCATCCATCCATCCATCCATCCATCATATCTATCTATCTATCTATCTATCTATCTATCTATCTATCTATCTATCTATCTATCTATCTATCTATCTATCTATCTATCTATCTATCTATCTATCTATCTGGCTCTAGATAGATAGATCTATCTATCTAGAGCCAAGGTGGCGCAGTGGTTAAATGCAGCACTGCAGGCTACTGCTAGATCAGCAGGTCAGCGGTTCAAATCTCACCGGCTCAGGGTTGACTCAGCCTTCCATCCTTCCGAGGTGGGTAAAATGAGGACCCAGATTGTTGGGGGCAATATGCTGACTCTCTGTAAACCGCTTAGAGAGGCCTGAAAGGCCTATGAAGCGGTATATAAGTCTACTGCTATTGCTATTGCTATTGCTATCTATCTATCTATCTATCTCTATCATCCATCCATCCATCCATCATATCATCTATCTATCTATCTATCTATCTATCTATCTATCTATCTATCTATCTATCTATCTATCTATCCATCCATCCATCCATCCATCCATCCATCCATCCATCCATCCATCCATCCATCCATCCATCCATCATATCTATCTATCTATCTATCTATCTATCTATCTATCTATCTATCTATCTATCTATCTATCTATCTATCTATCTATCTGTTGTCTCTTTCTTGCCACCTATATTATTTATCTATCTATCTATCTATCTATCTATCTATCTATCTATCTATCCATCCATCATCTATCTATCTATCTATCTATCTATCTATCTATCTATCTATCTATCTATCTATCTATCTATCTATCTATCTATATCATCTATCCATCCATCCATCCATCCATCATATCTATCTATCTATCTATCTATCTATCTATCTATCTATCTATCTATCTATCTATCTATCTATCTATCCATCCATCCATCCATCCATCCATCCATCTATCTATCTATCTATCTACATATTTTGTTTTACATATCTTTTCTATTAATTCCGTACATAATATCCTTTATATACATTTAATTCTCTTATATTTCTTATTTCATACTATTTTATCTACAGTCTATCTTGTATTTCCCCTTCTTGTTCATTCTGTGGTTTTGTGTTTGTTTTGTAATTTGTTGAGCTTTTTCTCTTTACTGCTTTCCTACTTTTTCCCTCTTTCCTCTAGCCATTTATACCATAAGTTCCATACAGAGTAATATTCGGATTCCTCTTTGTCTTTTAGCTCTTTAGTGAGCTTGTCCATTTCGGCACATTCCAATATTTTTATTTTATCACATTATCTTCCGTTGGTATGTGTTTATTTTTCCAATTCTGTGCATATGAGATTCTTGCTGCCGTAATTACATGTAGAAGTAGATATTTAATTTTTTTCATACTTCCCCTTAATTATTCCTAATAGAAATGGCTCTGGTTTTAGTTCTATTTGATGTGCAGTAATCTCTTCAAGCCAGTCCTTTATTTTTGTCCAGTATTTTTTTTGCAGATGTGCACATCCACCACATATGATAGTACGTTCCGTGTTGTTGGTTGCGCAAATGGAAGAACTTTTAAGTTCTTCCACAATAATGCAAATATGGAACTTGCTATAGCTATAGATATAGATATATAGATATAGACATAGACATAGAGATATAGAGATATAGATATATAGATATAGATATAGATATAGATATAGATATAGATATAGAGATAGAGATAGAGATAGAGATAGAGATAGAGATAGAGATAGAGATAGAGATAGAGATAGAGATAGAGATAGAGATAGAGATAGAGATAGAGAGATAGAGATAGAGATAGAGATAGAGATAGAGATAGAGATAGAGATAGAGATATAGATATAGATATAGATATAGATATAGATATAGATATAGATATAGATATAGATATAGATATAGATATAGATATAGATATAGATATAGATATAGATATAGATATAGATATAGATACACACACACATACCCAAAACACACACACATACTGGCTCAGCTGATAAAGGAGGAG
>NW_028261385.1:9703419-9830919 GCF_051295495.1 Thamnophis sirtalis
GGAAAAGGGAAGGAAAGAAGGGAGGGAAGAATGGAAGGGAGGGAGGAGGAAAGGAAGGAAGGAAAAGGGAAGGAAAGAGAATGAAGAAAGAAAAGAAAAGAAAGGGAATGAGGAAGGATGTTAGGGATGTAATGCCTGATGCACGTGTAGTTAATTCAGTGTATACAAATGTTAAACCGCATGATGAATGTGTACATTTGTTCCATAGGCATCTGGGGCATATTAATTTTAAAGCATTACAGGAAACTGCTGTTGGAAGAAATGTCCTTCTGGGTTCAGCTCCAAGTGGGGAAAAAGACACTGGAGACATGGAGGCTGCTTGGAAAGATTGTTTTAATGGTGGACAGGACCACGTGGCTTGAGTCCTGAACAGAAAAGGTGATCACATGCTTCAATGTTGGGTGGAGAAAAGAGAAGGAAGGACTAAGATGCTGAGTCCTTGGTTTTATGCCCTCTCTGGCCTTTGATCTTGAGCTTGTATTCTGATTGGTTGTCAGACTCCCATGGGCCCATACAGGGACAACTCTCTAGGCTGCGTTTTGAATCCAGGTTTGGTTGAGTTCTCAGATGCCATGTGGTGAGTTGGATAAAGGGCCAATATTATCATGCCTTAATCCCATCCCCCTGGAGCTGAAGGGGAGAACTCTTTATTATGTAAAGGGACTGGCTTGGGCGCCTTAATGGCCCATTGACAAAGTGGGTGGGGGCAGGAAGCTACAGGGAGCTATTCTCTCTTAAAACATGTTTCTTCCTTTTCGCATCCAGGGAAATATAATATTCTGCCTTTTCAATATTTCCTAGGATATTTCATTTTTCTGGGAGAGGGCTGGGTGATAACTTTCCACACTGCTAAATTAGCAGAAGGAGTCAAATTAAAGCCATGTAATAAATATTTAAACTGTAATGTTTGCAATAAGGAAAAAAGTAAGGCTACTCCCGCAAAGAGGCTAAACGGTTTTAAAACTAAGAAACCTTTAGAGGTTGTATTTGCCGATTTAATTGGCCCTATGAAACAAAGTATCGGAGGTGCTCGTTATGTATTAAGTATTATGGACCACTATTCTAGATATGGTTTCTGCTATTTACTAAAGGACAAAACAGAAACGTTCCAGCAATTTTATAACTGGATGGAATTTGCTGAGAGGAAAGCAAAACTTAAAGTAGTTACCATTGTAACTGATAATGGAACTGAATTTATAAACCAGAGTTTTCAAACTATGGTTAAGCAAACTAAAATTGAGCATAAGGCATAATAGAGCCAAGGTGGCGCAGTGGTTAAATGCAGCACTGCAGGCTACTGCTAGATCAGCAGTTCAGTGGTTCAAATCTCACCGGCTCAGGGTTGACTCAGCCTTCCATCCTTCCGAGGTGGGTAAAATGAGGACCCAGATTGTTGGGGGCAATATGCTGACTCTCTGTAAACCGCTTAGAGAGGGCTGAAAGCCCTATGAAGCGGTATATAAGTCTACTGCTATAAATATGCCGCTCCTTATAGGCCACAACATAATGTGTTTGTGGAACGGAAAGGACAGTCATTACAGGCAATGGTACGGACAATGTTGTCAGATTCAGGTTTACTGGACAAACTATGGGGGGGGGAGGCAGTGATGTGTGGTAACCATATTCTTAACAACGTAGTTAATGCATCTACTGGTGAATTACCATTTACTAGATGGCATGGCAAGAAACCTGACCTTAGCTACCTACACACGTTCGGAGCTCCTGCATGGGTTCATATTCCCGCACAAGTTAGAATAAAGGGACAACATCAAGCTCGACAATTAATATTCATGGGTTATAACTCTTAACCACAGATCATATAGGTTTTGGGAGCAAGGCACAACTAAGGTGTATCATAGTGCTAACGCTAAATTTCTAGAAAATGTTGGGTGGAATAGACTAGTAACCAAGGATGAAGTAGTCATTGACACCCAAGTAGACCATGAGAATAGGACAGAAATACCACAATCAAGTGACGAAGGGAAGGTGTCTACTCAAGAGGAGGAGGTAATAAAGCAGGAGGACGTTCAACAGGATAGTCCAGCTATAAGCCCTGAATTACCCAGACGTTCAACTCGAGTAACTTGGCCACCTGACAGATATCAGGCATCTATTGCACGTCAGGTGGACAAGGTGCCTGCTACCTACCATGAAATGACTACATATCCCATTCAGGATCAAAAAGTATGGCAATCTGCAATGGATAGGGAATTTAAGTCATTGCAAGATCTAGGAGTGTTTGAAAATGCTCAATTACCTTCAGGTAAACACGCAATAGGCTGCAAATGGATAGATAAACTTAAAACTGGAGTGGGTGGGACTGTAACGTATAAAGGTAGGTTGGTTGCTCAGGGATTTGATCGGTCACCTAGTGACTACGACGAAGTTTTTGCTCCTAGTTTGAAAGCAACCACATTGCACGCGGCATTAGTATGGGCAGTGAAGCAGAAGTGTGTAGTGTACCATTTGGATGTGGAAACTACATATCTGCATGCACCGCTACAGCACACCATATACATGAAAAGGCCATTGGGGTTGAAAGCCGAAGAAACCACTGATTGCTGGAGATTGAAAAAGAGTCTTTATAGCTTGAAGCAATCAGGATTCGAGTGGAATCAGTGTATAGTTAAAGCATTGACTAAAATAGGGCTTAAGGCTGGTACGGCTGATCCTTGTTTGTTTAAAAACGATAACAATGGCGTAGTTTCATTATTACTATTATTTACTGACGACATAGCCGTAATAACAAAAACTGAACAAGAGGCTATTAGAATCATTTCACTTTTACAGAAGCAATTTACTATTAAAAATCTTGGAGAGATTCGGCAGTATCTCGGATTGAGAATCGTAAAAACAAGGGGAGGGTTTAAAATATCGCAAACAGAGAAGATTAATCAGTTACTTAAGAATTTTAGGATGGAATTATGTAAACCATCAAAACCCCCAATGAGTCAGGAGTTTGGCAATGATGATGTAAAGAGTCCTATTTTTGATAAAGGATTGTATCAATCGTTGATTGGTAGTTTCTCCTATCTCAGCAATTGGTCGAGACCTGATATATCATATAGTGTGAACCAGCTAGCCAGGTTCAACGCAGAACCAACTGAAAGACACTGGCAAGCTGTGAAAAGAATATTAAGATATTTGAAACACACAATGCATTATGCGTTGTATCTAAAACCTGCCGATGGTTTTAGGTTGTCAGCCTATGCCGCTGTAAGTTTCGCCACAGATGTTAATACACGGAAGTCAACTTCTGGTATTGCTGTGTTTTTAGGTAAAGCACTAATTGGATGGAGGTCTATTAGGCAAAAGCACCTTAGCCTATCAAACAATGGAGGCTGAATTTTCCTGTTTATCATTATTGTGTACAGACATAATTTGTTATAAACAATTGTTAATAGATATGGGGATCACTGAAATAGAGCCGATCATTGTTCATGAGGACAACCAGGCAGCTATACAGCTGGCTACAAATCTTGCAGTAAAAACCAGAACTAAACATACGGACTTGCGATATCTGAATGTGCGACAGAGAATTCAGAGTAAAATGATTGCATTGGAATATTGTATGCCTGAACACAATATAGCTGACCATTTCACTAAGGCACAAGGTGCTATAAAACACAAAAAGTGTTGTGATGACTATGGACTAAGAATGTGAGGTATGTGTATATACATTGGCAACCCAAGGGGGAGAATGTTAGGGATGGAATCCTAGTCTTGGGTTGGCAATCTCCCTCTCTCTCTCTCTCTCTCTCCCTCCCTCCCTCCCTCCCTCTCTATATATCTATGTCTGTCTGTCTGTCTGTCTATCTCTATCTATCTATCTATCTATCTATCTATCTATCTATCTATCTATCTATCTATCTATCTATCTATCTATCTATCTATCTATGTTGTCTCTTTCTTGCCACCTATATCATCTATCTATCTATCTATCTATCTATCTATCTATCTATCTATCTATCTATCTATCTATCTATCTATCTATCTATCCCTCTCTATATCTATCTATCTATCTATCTATCTATCTATCTATCTATCTATCTATCTATCTATCTATCTATCTATCTATCCCTCTCTATATCTATCTATCATCTATCTATCTATCTATCTATCTATCTATCTATCCCTCTCTATCTCTCTATCTCTATCTATCTATCTATCTTATCTCTCTCTCTCTCTCTCTCTCTCTCTCTCTATCTATGTATCTATCTATCTATCATCTATCTATCTATCTATCTATCTATCTATCTAACTCTCACTATCTCTATATCTATCTATCTATCTATCTATCTATCTATCTATCTATCTATCTATCTATCTATCTATCTATCTATCTATCTATCCCATGATTGAAATAATGTATCTGTCACTTTAAATGCTCAAGTGAGATGTGATTGGATGCTGTTGCTTTAATCAGCCATAAGAGGGAGTAGGAACTACTACTGTTTGTTCCTGGTTGTTCCTGTATGTTCTCCGTGCTTGTTATTGGAGTTGAATACTGTAGATTGGATGGTGGCTACTCTGTATGTTAGTTACCTGTCTACATGGTGAATCGTGAGTTGAGCATCTGTAAACCAACGTGTTGTATCATAGACTGTGTATATAATTCAAGACTACTTATCGCTTGTTTTGGAGAATGTTTATCCTACTTTATTTTTGTTAGCGCAAGTAAAGTTATCCTTGTTTTAACTTCGGCGGCTGTGATTGATAGTGTGACTATTCAGCGGCACATCCCTTGCTACCTTCTGCTCCTCAACTCTAGTCTCCAAAAGGAGATATACTTAACAAAAGAGGAATTACTTTTGTCTGTTTGTTCCTTCTATGCTCTTTGAATACTCTCTCACACCTTTCCTTTCTCCTCTTCCACTCTTAATTCTTTCTGTTCCCCAAAAGTCCCTACAGAAAGAATCACTCCGAGACAGGTGTATGGAAAGTGGGGTCACTCTCAAAATTTGGCGGCGGTGGGAGGAGGGGGGATTTGCAGAACTGCTTAAAAATCCCTCAATGCCCCCTCAAATCCAAACAGGCTGAAAATGCCATCCATTTCAGGATTGTATACACCTGATCTCATGGATTTTTGCTCTCTAGATCCTTTCCCACAGAAGCCAAATTGGGGCAGTTGGAAAAAGAATAAGAAAAAGGGAATATTTGTACAAGCGAGGACTTTACATTAGAAATGTGCTTCTTCCACTGAAGAAAAACATCTCTTTTGTCATCTGTTTATTTATCCCTTTGCAATTAGCCTAAGGGGCCTGGGGTTTTTGGTACGCATCTCTGTGTTAGCCTGTGTTGTACAAAACACACACACAAACACACACACGCACACACACAGATACACGGTGCACCCAAAGGCTTGTTAAACCGATCGAACTATTATCGTACTTAGAAACGTTGAAAGGCCATGCATCAAACAAGGAAGAAAGTAATTAGAAGAAAAAGGACAACCGATTCGTACATTTAATGCAGTTTATATAATAAATTGTCTCCGAGGCCTGACTTTTGATATACCTGCGCATGAAATATTTTTTTTGCTGCCTCCTAATGAATAATTCAGCTGAAGGTGAATTTGTTCCACGCTCCCAGAGTTCATTTATCAGTCACTCAACAAAAACAACAACACTTGAACAACAAGACAGACACTTTAGATGATCTGTTCTCAATAGGTTTTTTTTTCTAATAACCTTCTTTTTTTGCCTACATGGAAGAGCTGTATGAAAGATCTGATAAAGGGGGAGACCCCCTTCCCCCCCAAAAGAAACCACAAGATAGTAAGGGAGGGAGGGGAACAGGGAAAACTGTGGAGAAAGGTACCAAAATAATAAAAATGAATACTCTGAAGAAAAGATACCACAAGTATAAAAACAGGAAAAAGAAAATGAAGAAGTCAGGAGAAAGGGGAGAAGATGAAAAATGATTAAAAGCGGAATTCGTGAGAGCCCAAGAGAAAATGGATAAAAGAGGAAGATGAGGGAAAAGAGTAGAATTAGTAGATTAAAGGGAATATTGGTATGATTGTATTGTTATGCAGCTAATTAAGAAATAAAGAAAATATAGTATATTATTAATTGTAGAAAAAATGGAAAGAAATGCTCTCTTATGTCAAAACGTAACTAGAGGAGTATGTATATATATATATATATATATATATATATATATATATATATATATATATATATATATATATATATATATATATATATATATATATATATATATATATATATATATATATATATATATATATATATATATATATATATATATATATATATATATATATATACTATATATATGTACAATATATATATACATATATATATAGTTTTTGTTTTTTAATTTGTGCTGATAAATAAATAAAGGGAGACTAGTATAGATCTATTTCAAGCTATTTAGCTCTCATCAGCTAGCCATACCCTTACTGGGATTTGAACCTGGGCTATATTGCACACTAGGCAGAGATCTTAGCCATTAGGCCACAGGCTCTTATCCGTTATCAGCGAAGCACAGTTTTTGAAGGGGCAATTGAAGATATTGTTTATGTACTAAGAAAAAATAGAAAACGGATTGACTATATTCAAAATAAATATGGGACTAAGAAATTCCAGATAGTTTGCGACTGAAGAAACAAGGAATGATATAATCTGTTTAGAGTTAGCCTAGTTAAGAGGAGTTAAAGCTCAAATGAAAGATGATACCATCTTTGTTAAAGATTTAAAGGTTCTGGGAACTCTGGGTTGGGGGAGGTTGGGGGGGTTGGGTAGGGAGGGTGGGAGGGAGGTAAACATTTGTAAAAGTTTTTTCCCCTAAAATTTTCAATAAAAAAAAAAGAAAAAATAGAAAATAATGGAAGAAAATAATTTGAAGATCCAGTCAAGAGTTTATTTCTGTAATATATGTGAAGTTGTATTAAAAAAATAAAAAACTTTGGGGGAAAAAGAAAGATCTGACAAAGAAGGTAATTGAGATGGACCGGTTGCTTTCATAGTGTGAAGACAATAACTTGGTCCTTAACACCAATAAGACCCAAGGAGCTTCTAGTGGACTATAGAAGGAAGAGATCAGACATCCAGCCCTTGCTTATCAATGGAGACCGAGTGGAGCAAGTGGCCAGTTTTAAGTTTCTGGGTGTTCTCATAAAAGAGGACCTCACCTGGGGAGCTCACATTGCAGCCCTGGTCAAAAGGGCCCAGCAGAGATGATACTCCCTGAGACTTCTCAGGAAACAACCACTGAATGGTGACCTTCTACCACTTCTAAAACTGCTGGTGACCTTCTACCGCTGCACCATAGGGAGTATCTTAACCAGTGGTGGGATTCAGCCGGTTCGCACCTATTCGGGAGAACCGGTTGTTAACTTTCTAAGCAGTTTGGAGAACCAGCGGTTGGAACAAATCTCCTTTTGGTTTTTTCCACTTTACAAGGCTAATCCTGTAAGGAAGGCAGGAAGGAAACATTCTGGTGTTGTTTCTAGCCTGATCTTTATTGCCCTGCTTACAGAAACTGCCTCTCCATTAACACTTATTACATTGTTAACACCTAAGGCAAAGCAGCGCTCATCGGTGTGAGTGACGTTGAGTTGGCCACGCCCACATGGTCACATGACCACCGAGCCCCGCCTACGCAGCTGGTCATTAGGGCAGAGAACCGGTTGTTAAATTATTTGAATCCCACCACTGATTCTTAACTTACTGCACCTGTGTCTGGTTGCCAATTGCAAAGTGGTAGAAAGGACAGCACTCCAGAGGGTTAATGCCATTGCCCAGAGAATCATGGGTTGCTCTCTCATTCATTCATTCATTCATTTATTGAATTTCTATGCCGCCGAATCCCGAGGGACTCCGGGCGGCTTACAGAAATGAAAAAAGAAATTAAAAAGGTTTTTTTAAAAAACAATGGGACACAACAAAGTTAAAAATGAACACAACAAACACCCAAACAGGAGGGGGCTGGACCTCAGTCAAGGGGTCAACAGCCCCAGGCCTGCCGGAAAAGCCAGGTTTTAATGGCTTTGCGAAAGGCCATGAGAGTGGGCAGGGCCCGGATCTCTGGGGGCAGCTCATTCCATAGGGCCAGAGCTTCCCCTCCTTGGAAGAGCTTTATATCCCCCAATGCCGTAAGAAAGTTCAAAATGTTCTTAAAGAGCCATCTCATCCTGGGCACACTCTTTTTTTTTTAACTATTACCATCCGGCAGCCGGTACAGGACAATAAAAACCAGGACAAAGAGGCTTCGATTCCAGAACAGTAATTATATTGAATTCTACAGTACAGGGCAATATTTTTTTTTAATTATTTTTATTTTTTTTTGTTACACAGACAACAATGGGAAAGGGAGAGGATGGGGAAAAAAGGGGGGGAGGGGAAACCCATCTTCACATACAATATGTCATTTAATCACAGGTGCATCCCTACTAAGTTTATACATCCCGTATCTCTCTATTGTATATTTAATAAGCACCACAATAAGCTAGGGTTTAAAAAACAAAAAACAACAAAATAAAACAAGGGAGAGAGGGAAAACAAAAGGTAGGGGGAGGGGGGGGGAGGCCAAAAAGGACAAAAAAAGGTCCAAGAAGGAAAGGGGGAAAAAAAAACCATCATCACATGGAGCATGTCGTTTGATTATGGTTGTTTTAACATCTACATCTTCAAATAATGTTTACCATCTCAGATATTTCCTCTAATGTAACTAAAGGTCTCATTTTCCTTCTACAATATATATTCAGTTAACATTAGCATTATTTTCCCCCAGAGAATATACTTCTATTCATTGTTAACCTTGCATTTCATACCTTCAAACAGAGATCTTATTCCTTCATTGTTCAACAAGGCATCGCTGCCTATATATACCAGTTTTCATTTGTTCCCCTATTGGAATTGCCTTATCTTCTCACTGCTAAGCCCCGCCTTCTTTCCCCCGTACAGGGCAATATTAATGCAGTATCAGGGGTTTTCAGTTCAAATGTGTAGAATGGGAAGGAGATGTGTTTTTGTTTTATTTTTATAGTTTTCTCATGTAGGATGTGCATCAAAGACGGCATTTAATTTCGTTGTACAAGGTGTGCAATGACAATAAAGCAAACTCAAACTTCAGCTGATTTTCATTTTTGTCCTTCTAGGGATCTGAGTGTTGATGCTGGTCTCAGTCACAACCAGTTCCAGGTCAGGCCAGTTCCTCAACATTATCAGCATTATTTAGCTCCACAAAGGATGCATCATTTCCCCCAGAATACATCCTCAACACAGATGGTAAGTCAAGGGGTATGTTCAGGGGTGGGCTTCAAACATTTTAGCAAGGGGTTCACTGCCCAGTTGCTAGGTGGGCATGGCCATGGTGGGCATGGCCTAGTTGGCCTCATGCATCATGGCGGGTGTGGGGGGCTTTTCACCCTCCCCGGGCTCCGGATACTTTCCTCGAGTCTCCGGGAGAGCGAAAACATCTTCCTTGTGTTCCGGAGGCCATCCAGAACTTCCTGGAGGCCCATTTTTCACCCTCCCTGAGCCTCCGTGCAGGCCCTGTACTCACCTGGCACCAAATGGGCTGCAAGGAGACTCATGGGAGGGATGGGAGAGGCCAGCTAGGGGTGGGGTTTGCGGCTTTGCAAAACTAAGCAGTTGCTTAGTTAGAGGATCACCCGAACCCGTGCTAACCTGCAGCAGCCCACTCCTGGGTATGTTAGCATAAGCAGTTTGATGTCAGGAACGCTGCACTAACATCTTCGAAATTCCATAGCTTGCAAGGGAAAAGATCCAGATTGTATTCCAGTGGAAAGATTCCATTCTCGTGCCAAACTCTCTGGAAAATGATAACAATCCCAAAATCAGGGGTGAAATTCAGCAGGTTCTGACAGGTTCTGGAGAAATGGTAGCGGAAATTTTGAGTAGTTCGGAGAACCAGTAAATACCACCCCTGGCTGGCCCCAGGAGTGGGGAGGGAATGGAGATTTTGCAGTATCCTTCCCCTGTCACACACCCCAAGCCACACCACACCCATCAAGCCATGCATCTGAGAAGGAAGCTGCATCTGAGAAGGAAGCTGACCCCCTCAATGTTGCTTCTCTCCGTCGCTTCGCAGGTTGTCCACGAAATCAGAAATTACCCCCAGTTTCAGCTGCTTGCTCTTCAGGGACTGAATCCAAATCGGCACACATCTGCCGTGCGAGAAAGTCATGAGGTGAGTTCCAGAAACCATTTTCGCATCTATTGGGTGATTGCCCATCAATGACATGTTTCAGTGCAGGGACCAGAAGTGGTATTCAGCCGGTTCAGACTGGTTCGCCCAAACCGGTAGCGGAAATTCCACCTGCCCCGGCTCTATGCCGTCCTATTTAGGCACGTTTTTGAGGCCGGGAGCATGGGCAGAAGACGCTCATGCAAGCAAAGCATATGCAGGAAGGGTGGGCGCATGTGCGGAAGGGCCCATGAAGGAGGGCGAACTGGTGGTAACAAAATGTAAAATCCACCTCTGACAGATGTCAGCATTCCAAGTATCATGTAGAATTAAATCAGAGTCCAAGGCAAAACGATCCTTAAAGTTCCAATTTAATAAATCAGACATCTTAGCACATCTGTGTAAAATCCCAATTCTGGAAATTACATCAGAATCCCACCCAGTTAAAAGTTCATGATCTTGTCCCCACACCCACAATCCATCACATGGTCCAATCTTCTTCTTCCACGCTGGCATCCACACCCAGCTGCTTCCGGTCAGGTGTAAAAGTGTGGAGATAAAAGATGACCTTGGCTTCTAGAAAGGAATGACAACAATACATTCCACAATCCTACTCCTGTCTATTCCCCCCTCCCATCAACTATACTAATGAAACAGCATAATGAAATAAGAGAAAGTGTGGCAGGCCAAAATTCTAAAAGGAATATAATTGCAGGCCTGACAGCAGGGATGTTCAAACTTGACCACTTTAATACTTGTGGACTTCAACTCCCAGAATTCCCCAGCCAGAGTTTTGGGAGTTAAAGTCCACAAGTATTAAAGTTGCCAAGGTTGAACACCCCTCGTCTAGAATGATGCACCATCTCAAACATGGCTTCTCCCCAAAGGGTTTGACTACAGCTCCCAGATTTCCAAGCTGTTGGTTTGCTTGTTGGATTTCTGAAGACCCAGGCTGGAGAAGGAGACCAAATTAACATTTCTTTGGGAAGAGTTAAGAAGTTTGCATGAAATTATGAGATTTGTTTGAAAACTTATCAGCTAAATGTTGGAAGTGTAATCAGATACCAGGTTCATATTACCATATGTAGTGGACATGTCCAAAGGCAAAAATAAAATAAAATACTAGACTAAAACACATACTTGGCTTAAAAAAATGGTAAACCAACACATAGATTTGAAACCAGAAATATTTCTGCTGGGGATACGACCAGAACAGTATAATAAAGGCAATACATATTTAATTTTACATGTTAGTAACAGCAGCAAGAATAGTATTTGCACAACAGTGGAAAAAAATGATGAGGTCTCGACAGATGAAAGTGTAATAAAAAAATATTAGAATGCACCGAGATGGATAGATTGACACTTAAGATAAAAGAAAAGGAAGAAACAGAACGCTTCTTAACATGGGATATGTTTTACCAATGGCCAATTAACAAAAACAGAGGGTAGAATTTAAAAAGAATTCAAAGAGATAATAAAAATTTGTATTGAAAATATTGCAAGGTGAACAAACTAATTGTTTTATTATTTTATGATTAATATTGATATATTTATTAAGATTAGTATGATGATGGTTATTGTTGCAGTTTTACTTAAAATTAAGTATGCCCAGACAACACGCTGTTCAGATAGACATGGATTTTTTAAATGTTTTTAATGAAAAAATGTACCAATCTCTATATGTATAAAAGTGAAGAACCACTCATTCATTACGAAATCTCCAGAACCATAAAGCCTACAAACTTGAAATTTGGCATGTATGTTCCTTATGTTCCTCTTGGCTTCTAGGTGCCCCCAAAGAAAGGATTTTTCGAAATGACCATCAGATCATTAGTATTTCTTATACAGTAATTAACAAGCTCTGATGCTAAGGAGTTCTACTCCCCCTCCCCACCTGAAAAGAACTCTGTTCCAACTGCCAGTTGCCTTAAATTAACACGCTCTGATGCTCAGGAGTTAAACATTCTACTCCCCCTCCCCACCTGAAAAGAACTCTGTTCCAACTGCCAGTTGCCTTATATTAACACGTTCTGATGCTAAGGAGTTAGACATTCTACTCCCCCTCCCCACTTGAAAAGAACTCTGTTCTAACTGCAGTTGCATCACATTCTATTACCTCAGTTCAAACTGGTGGAGGTTCCACTCCTATACTCAGGAGCAGCCTGGGTCTCCTTACAGTACTAAATATTGGTACCTCACCAAAACGTCTACGACTTCCACCTATGGAACTGATTCTGGACTCAAGGTGGCGGGAGCGATATTCCCTTATGTGTTTTACTCTCCGACTACTACTGAGCCAATGGATTGTGAACCAAATTTCTCCTGCATAGCCCGATCACATACTTTTGTTGCAAAACATGGGCATCCACCTACTAGTAAAACATATATTTTAAATTTTTTTAAAAGAAAGAAATGATGAGATTTCTGATGAAGGGCATATTCTTTCCCCTTAATGAGCTTTGGATGAAAAATATATATATATTTGGATGAGGATGGGGTGTCGGATGGAAAAGTCACAGAAACAGCTGGCTAAGCAAGTTTATTGTAGACAGAAGCTCTTTGACGCTATCTGTCGTTTTTGATCCAGGAGTTGTTGCAGCTAGAAGACAGGTTGGGAAGTGTGAGTAGAGGAGCTGTGCAAAACACCATCGAACGGTGCACTTTCCCACACAAATACAAGAAGGTAAGCATTGGAAGAGAGGCTGATGGGACATCCCAAACAGAGATTGGCCAGCAACCTTATAAATGTAACTTTCAGACTCAACCGTGTTCTGTTTGTCACTTGATTTGGCCCAAAGCCATCACCTTTCCGTTGTTCTTCAAATTTAAATCGTGTTTGCTTTCATTGTCCTCTTAATGCTTCCCTTCATGTTCCCCTTCTTTCACACCTTTGCATGCAGGCATAATTCCCAGGGAGTTAGAGGGGCTCTGCTACAAAGATTTTACTATTAACTTTACTATAAAACTTAAATAGCCATAGCACCTACCGTATTTTTCGGACTATAAGATGCACAGGACCAAGATTTTGAAGAAGTAATTTTTTTTCAAAAAAACGTTTTTGCACTCTGCAGGCCTCCCAAACCCTCTGCACGCCTCTTTTTTTTTTTGGTGAAAAACAGGGCATGCAGAGAGTTTGAGAGACCTGCCAAATGATCCTGGGGGCTGGGGTGGGGCAAAAACGAGCAAAAAATGGCCCATTTTTGTGTGTGTGTGAAAACAGGCCCATTTTTTTGCAAAAAAATAGGACATGCATAGGCTTTGGGAGGGTTGTAGAGTGCTCCTGGGGGCAGGGGGGACGGGCAAAAACTGGCTCATTTCCCCCCCAAAACAGGCTCATTTTTTTTTTTGCAAAAAACAAGGCATGCATAGGCTTTGGGAGGCCTGTAGAGCAGTGTTTTTCAACCTTTTTTGTGCAAAGGCACACTTTTTTCATGAAAAAAATCACGAGGCACACCACCATTAGAAAATGTTTAAAAAAATTTAACTCTGTGCCTATATTGACTATATATAAAGTAATTCTCCCACGGCACACCTTACACTATGTCACGGCACACTAGTGTGCCGCGGCACAGTGGTTGAAAAACACTGCTGTAGAGTGTCTCTGGAGGTGGGGGGGGGGGCAAAAACAAGAAAAAAAATACGGCCTGGGAGAACACCTTGCAGGCCTCCCAAACCCTCTGCACATCCATTTTTGCAAAGGGGGCAGGGTTTCAAGAGGCCAAAAATGCTGTATTCGGTGTATAAGACGCACCCAGATCTTCACCTTCTTTTTTGGGGGAAAAGTGTGTCTTATACTCCGAAAAATATGGTATATACTGCTTCAGAGGGCTTTACAGCCTTCTCTAAATGGTTTATAGAGTCACCATCAATCTGGGTCCTCATTTTACTGTCCTCGGAAGGATGGAAGGCTGAGTCAACCTTGAGTCGGTCAGGATTGAATTCCTGGCAGCGGGAAGAGTGAGCCTGCAATATGGCATTTTAATCTATGCATCACCAGAGGGTTTAAGTACATGAAATCGTTTAGATATTGCACAATAGAAATTTTAAATATAATGTCCTTTACTTACAACCACAATTGAGCCCAAAATTTCCGTCGGTAAGCAAGGCAATTGTTAAGTGAGTTTTGCCCCCCTTTACCACCTTTCGTGCCCCATTGCTAAGTGAATCGCTGCAGTTGTTAAGCTAGCAGTACAGTTGTTAAGTGAATCTGGTTTCCCCGTTGACTTTGCTCGTCAGGAGGTTGCAAAAGGGGGGCCACATAACCCCCCCCCACGACATTGCAACCGTCATAAATATGAGTCAGTTGCCAAGCATCCAAATGTTGATCATGTGACTATGGGGATGCTACAATGGTTGTATGGGTGAAACATGGTCATAAGTCACTTTTTTCCGCGCTGTTGTAATTTCACCAAACAATAGCAATAGCAATAGTAGTTAGACTTATATACCGCTTCATAGGGTTTTCAGCCCTCCCTAAGCGGTTTACAGAGTCAGCATATCGCCCCCACAGTCTGGGTCCTCATTTCACCCACCTCGGAAGGATGGAAGGCTGAGTCAACCCTGAGCCGGTGAGATTTGAACCGCCGAACTGCAGATAACAGTCAGCTGAAGTGGCCTGCAGTACTGCATTCTAACCACTGCGCCACCTCGGCTCTTCAACAATAGCAATAGCAATAGCAGTTAGACTTATATACCGCTTCATAGGGCTTCCAGCCCTCTCTAAGCGGTTTACAGAGTCAGCATATTGCCCACAACAACAATCTGGGTCCTCATTTTACCCACCTCGGAAGGATAGAAGGCTGAGTCAACCCTGAGCCGGTGAGATTTGAACAGCCGAACTGCAGAACTGCAGTCAGCTGAAGTAGCCTGCAGTGCTGCATTTAACCACTGAGCCACCTCGGCTAACAAATGGTTAGTAAGTCAAGGACTACAGTATATCACCAAAGTGAGCACACACACCCTTACCTTTTGTAAATATTTAAGTATATCTTTTCATGTGACAACACTGAAGAAATGACACTTGGCTACAATGTAAAGAAGTGAGTATACAGCTTGTATAACAGTGTAAATATGGTGTCCCCTCAAAATAGTGGCAACCTGTGAAGCTCTGGTGAACTCCATGCCCCAGAGGGTTAAGGCAGTGCTGGAAAATAATGGTGGTCACACAAAATATTGACACTTTGGGCTCCATTGGGACATTGTTACTTAGGGGTGCACTCACTTTTGTTGTCAGTAATTTAGACATTCAATTTCAATTTCAATTTACTTTATTTGTATGCCGCCCTTTTCCCTGAAGGGACTCAGGGCGGCTCACAGTTCAAGGGAGAGGAAAAACAGACAAAATTACAAAACATAAAGACCATACATAGTTAAAATGCACAGCAATCATACCATTCGAGTGGGGCAGCAAGTCTTTAGCCCCAGGCCTGTCGGAACAGCCAGGTTTTAAGGGCTTTGCGGAAGGCCTGGAGGGTGGTAAGGGTACGAATCTCCACGGGGAGTTCGTTCCAGAGGGTCGGAGCAGCCACAGAGAAGGCTCTCCTCCGGGTAGTCGCCAGTCGACACTGGCCGGCTGATGGAATTCGGAGGAGGCCTAGTCTATGGGATCTTATTGGTCTAGTGGAGGTAATTGGCAGTAGGCGGTCTCTCAAGTAACATTAATGGCTGTGTGTTGCGTTATTTTGAGGGGACAGCACATTTACACTGTTATACAAACTGTATACTCACTACTTTACATTGTAGCCAAGTGTCATTTCTTCAGGGTTGCCACATGAAAAGATATACCGTATTTTACGGAGTATAAGACACACCTCCCCCCCACTAAAAGAGGGTGAAAATTTGGGTGCGTCTTATACACTGAATGTAGCCCCACCCACCCACCGTCCCCCACCCTTTGGCCTCTGCCTCCCAGCAATTTACCTCCTTGCAGCAAACGTGGAAAATGGGGTTTGTGGAGGCTGCAATAGGCAATAGCAATCCCGGCAGCCTGAAACAGCTGATGATTGGGAGGCACAGTTAAACTGAAAGTGAAACTTGCTGTTCGCTCCAGGAGGCAAATTGCTGGGAGGCAGAAGCAGATTTTTTTTTTCTTGTGCTAATCAGGCTGTTTGCTGCAAGAAAAGTCAATAACTATAAATGCCTGTAGAATGTGCAAATTATTAGACTTATTTTTTAAAGACTGCTTTATTATTGTTCTAGACAGCTTAACAAAATGAAGAAGCTTTTTGAAATAAAGGCTTGATCTGAAGAGGCCCAGTGCTATTGTATCTTCTTTTAGATAGCAGAGAATAACTATACTTCCAGAAAGCAGATCAATTTTAACAGCATCTGTACAAGTATAATCTGAAATTTAACACCACAAACAGTGTATATTGTCTGTACTGTTTGCTGTTTCTTGCAAGGAGGCAAATTGCTGGGAAGCAGAAGCAGACTTCCCCCCCTTGTTTTCCTCCCCAAAAGCTAGGTGCGTCTTATATTTCGGAGCATCTTATACTCCAAATGACTGTTGTGTGTTTTAAATTATGCATTGTTTTGTGTCGTTTTAATTTTTGTTTGCATCCCCCTTCCCTGGTTTGAGTTGTGAGCCGCCCTGAGTCCCCTTCAGGGGAAAAGGGCGGCATATAAATAAAATAAACATTCAAACATTCAAAAAATACGGTACTTAAATAGTTACAAAATGTGAGGGGTGTACTCACTTCTGTGATATATAGTATCTGTACCTATGCAATGTTCATTTTTCTTTTACAAGGAACAAATGGGGAACATAGATTACTTCTTATGTATCCATTATTCATAAAGCTGTGCTAAATGGTTAGAAAATGAGCTTCGGTGAAACCCAATTCCACCACACACCCCCTTCACACCCCCTTCACCTTTTCCATTAGGATTATTTGCAAACATTGCTGAATCCAGACTGATATTGAAAGATTAATTGCTGACTTCCAAACGCTGGTTGGAAGTTGTTTAGGAAACAGTAGCAAAAATGTATCTATTTTTGAATGCCACGGTTTTTCATTTGCTCCTTCAAAACCAGATAACAAGTGTCATCTAAGATCTAGTAGTGTAACATCTCGCTTAATTATTTTCCCTACTTCAATTAAAAGGTCTTTTTTCTAAAACTTTTGCATTTTCACACAAAAACACCTTGTAGGTAAATACGTCCCAAATGTGCTACCCCCTTGCCAATACTTTCAGTCTGTTATTGATACGCTTTCCTTTATTTTAAATGATATTGATTTAAGCACCGTTTCTGTCCATGCAGAAGTACCAAAATGATGATGTAAAGTTTTAGGGAACAAAGTTAAATTTGTTTTCCAAGCCATCTTAGAATAGAGCCCAAACACAGCCTGTTTGGGATGCCAGGTAATACAGGGGCCGTATGGAGGCTCAGGGAGGGAAGTGGTGGGCCAGGGCAGGATGGGTGGGGCCAGCCAGGGGTGGGCTTTGCGGGTTCGCCGAACTGGGCAGATCCTTAGCTAGAAGATCGCTTGAATCCGTGCGAATCCGCAGCAGCCTAGTGGTTCCCAATTACGGTTCCACTACATTAGGTGGTTGGAGAGGAATTTACACTGAAAATTCTACAGAAGGATGAGACCAGTTCTAGTTTGCAATTCAACCATTTCTTAGGGGAAGGGTGGCTAATGGATGCACCTTGCCTCCTCCACACACACCCCCCTCAGTGAGAAGCATTCTCAGTACACAAAAAGCAGGCCTCCCGGGAGTTCCAGAAGTCCGGAAATGGGCCTGTTTGTGGCCTCTTGGGGTGGGGGGCCTCTGGAGCTTGTGGGAGGCCATTTTCACTTCTCAGAGGAAATCTGAGAAGGACAAAAACATCCCCTCCCACCATGGTGCTTGAGGCCAACTGGGCCACGCCCAGGGGAGTGCAGGAGGACGAGTACTGCCTGTCACACCCCACGGCCCCACCCATCATGGCCACACCCACCCAGCAACCCGGAAGAGAACCCATTGCTAAATTTTTTGAAGCCCACCCCTGACCTCTCCGCCTTGCTACCTTTCATTGGAGTAGCGTTTGTTGTGACACTGTTTTTGTGTCTGTGTGTGTCTTTGCCGACAGCGATGGCCGCAGGAAGACAAGACAGAAAAGGAAGAAGGGGAAGAGTCAGATACTGATGAGAAGTGCACAATCTGTCTCTCAATGCTTGAAGACGGCGAGGATGTGAGGTATCATTTATTCTTACAGGAACTTTGGAGTCTTTTATTGTGTTGTCCTCCGATTGAGTTTGAGTTTCATTTTATTTATATGCCGCCCTATTCCCTGTGGGACTCAGGGTGGCGCACAAACCCGAAGGAGGGGAAGGGAAAAACAGAGAAACTACAAAAGTACAGGGCATTTAAAAGGTTCCACCACAAATGCGCGCACAACAAAAGCGCGCCTGACTAAACCGCGGTGTCTAAAGCGCGGTGACAAAACCGTGCGATGAATGAGCGACTAATTAGCCCTAAAGCGCGCCGACAAAAGCGCGCCGACAGAAGCGCGCTGTAACGTAACCCTCAACCTAACCTTCAACCTAACCCTCAACCTAACCCTAAACCTAACCCTAAACCTAACCCTAAACCTAACCCTAACCCTAACCCTAAACCTAACCCTAAACCTAACTGTAAATCTTACCTTAAATGAAATCGCGCTTCTGTCGGCGCGCTGTTGTCGGCGCGCTGTTGTTAGCGCGCTTTTGAAATCGCGGTTTTAGCGCCGCAGTGTTGTCGGCACGCTTATGACGTTTGCGCTTTTGACGGGTCACGCATTTAAAAAACAACCAACAGCCGCACGATTCGAGAGGGGAAGGGAACTCATCGACCGCAGGCCTGCCGACACAGCCAGGTTTTAACGGCTTTTCGGAAGGCCTGGAGAGAGGTGAGGGTCCGAATCTCTGCAGGGAACTCGTTTCAAAGGGCCGGAGCCGCCACAGAGAAGGCCCTCCCCCGGGTAGTAGCCAGATGACATTGGCTGGTAGACGGAACCCGGAGGAGGCCTAATCTGTGTGATCTAATGGGTCTTTGGGAGGTAATTGGCAGCAGGCAGTCTCTCAAGTACCCAGGTCCAATACCATGAAGGGCTTAGGGATTGACAGAAGGGATTGATAGCGAGTCCTTAACTCTTGCTTTACAGGGTCATAGTTTCTCTTAGTCGCCCTTCATTCATTCCCTCAGGCTGATATTTGGGACTGGAGCAGAGGTGGTATTCAGCAGGTTCTGACCAGTTCTGGAGAACCTGTAGTGGAAATTTTGAGTAGTTCGGAGAACTGGTAAATATCACCTCTGGCTGGCCATGCCCCCATCTATTCTCTGCTTCCCAAGTCCCAGCTGATTGGGAGGAAATGGGGATTTTACAGTATGCTTCCCCTGCCATGCCCACCAATCCACGCCCACAGAACCAGTAGTAAAATAATTTGAATCCCACCACTGAACTGGAGCTGTTGACAAGGTGGTATACAGCTTGACACAGAGGGTCTATGGCAAGTTGCCATGGCCAACTCACTGCCCAGGCCAACCTGCCCAGGCCAACTCAACAAGTAACACCAATTATACGAATATTGAAGACATAGTTGAATAGAATCATTAAAGGACACCATTTTTTTTAAAAAAAATATTAAATTGAATTGTTGAATTGTCCCATAGAGAATTGTCCAGCGACGAGTTGTCCCCATTCTGGACAAAGAAAGTCTAAAAGTTTTCTCCTATTCTGAACATAAAAATTAAAATACAGAATTTAAATTTCTGTCCTGAACATAAAAATGCAGGCTTGATAAATTGGTGGAGGTGGTGGTGCTGGAGGAGGAGGAGGAGGGGGGGAGGAGGGGGAGGAGGAGGAGGAGGAGGAGGGGGAAATAGAATTCTTTATTAGCCAAGTGTGATTGGACACACAAGGAATTTGTCTTTGGTGCAGAAACTCTCAGTGTACATAAAAAGACAAGATACATTCGTCTAGGATCATAAGGCACAATGCTTAATGATAGTCATAGGGTACAAATAAGCAATCAGGAAACAATCAATATCAATATAAAGCGTAAGGATACGAGCAACAAAGTTACAGTCCTGCAGTCATAAGTGGCAGGAGATGGGTGATAGGAACGATGAGAAGACTAATAGTAATAGTAATGCAGAAGAGGAGGAGGAGGAGGAGGAGGAGGAGGAGGAGGAGGAGGAGGAGGAGGAGGAGGAGGAGGAGGAGGAGGAGGATGGGATCCTTGGCGTTATCTGAGCTTGCTTGTTTTCTTGCAGACATTTCATTGCCCAACTCGGTAACATCATCAGGGCTGGAAGAGAGTAGAGTTTGTGGAGAGGAGGAGGAGGAGGAGGAGGAGGAGGAGGAGGAGGAGGAGGAGGAGGAGGAGGAGGAGGAGGAGGAGGAGGATGGGGTCCTTGGTGTTATCTGAGCTTGCTTGTTTTCTTACAGACATTTCATTGCCCAACTCGGTAACATCAACAGAGCTGGAAGAGAGTAGAGTTTGTGGAGAAGAGGATGAGGAGGAGGAGGAGAAGGAGGAGGAGGGGGGGAGGAGGAGGAGGAGGAGGAGGAGGGGGAGGACGGGGACATCCCAAAGTCCCATGCCAGCCAGTCTTGTAGTCCCATGACCATAGCAGTCCCATGAAGTCATAGTGCCAAGTTTTGATAAAATCTTTGGCCTGTTGTTATTAGTGGGGATCGTAGGCATAGAACCTAGCTCTGGTTACTATGGAAATGCGGTCATTATTGTCCTGGCAGCCTGCAAGAGATTTTGGGTATCCCCTTGCTAAGTAGGTATGTTTTTTTAGGCTAGAGTTTGTAGCTAGAAATAAAGCTTAAAATCCTTTTATTTACTAGAGTATTTATTGCCTTGGGATCGAAATGAATCAACTACAATGCATGGACACCTGATCAATGCCTTGATCCATAGCAAACGATAATATCTCAGTCTGTTACACGGTAGATCTTATTTTGGAGTGGGGGGGGACTTTGGTGCCTTCTAAGACTGGTTTGCTTCATTACCCAACTGGGTCAAATCAGAAGGAAGGAAGGAAGGGAAAGGAAAAGGGGAGAGAGGAGAGAGAGAGGTGTTGTGGCCCATCGGCTGCCAGCCCTTCCAGCCGCTGAATCAGAAGAGGGGGAGGCAGCGTGGGAGTCAGGGACAGCATTAAGGCAACCCGAGAGCTCTGAGGTGGAAGAGGGAATGGAGCTATCAGAGATAAGAGACAGAGGCAGAGCCTGGGCCATTCGTCAGCCCTCAGATGGAGAGTCAACGGCCCCCAGGTCTGGAGGTGGCTGATGAGGAAGAGGAGGAACATCTGGGTCCAGTGTCTGATGCGTGGATTCGCAGAAGGCAGAGGAGAGGAGTGGCTGATGAGGAAGAGGAGGAACATCTGGGTCCAGTGTCTGATGCGTGGATTCGCAGAAGGCAGAGGAGAGGAGAACAGTGGAAATCTATGGGCCGGTCCTTGGGACGGAAGAGCCACTGCTACTAGCGAAGTCCCATCTTAGTTCTGGGGATAAAAGAGAGGGGGGCAGAGATGAATAGATGTGGCAGACAAGTATTCATCTTCTGGTCAGATGGACTTGTTAGCCTGCTGTGTGAGAGAAACTTTTTGCTGGGGCTGCTGGCCCTTGTAATTAAAGGAATCTTTGAGTTCACTTCAGAGGGTTAGTCATGTTTAGGGAGCTGGTCAGAACAGGGGGGGGGAGGGAGGGAGGAAGGAAGGAAGGATTGAAAGATGCTGAACTCAGGAAGGAAGGAAAGAAATGAAAGAGAGAAAGAGAAATAAAGAGAGAGTGAAAGAGAAAGAAAGAAGGAAGGAAAGGAGGAAGGAAAGAAAGGACAAAAATGAAAGAGAGAAAGAGAAGGAAGGACTGAAAGATGTTGAACTCAGGAAGGAAGGAAAGAAATGAAAGAGAGAAAGAGAAATAAAGAGAGAGTGAAAGAGAAAGAAAGAAAGAAGGAAAGGAGAAAGGAAAGAAAGGACAAAAATGAAAGAGAGAAAGAGAAGGAAGGACTGAAAGATGTTGAACTCAGGGAGGAAAGAAATGAAAACGAGAACGAAAGAAAGAAAGAAGGGAGGAAGGAAAGATCCTGAACTCAGGAAGGAAAGAAATGGAAAAGAGAAAGAAAGAGAAAGAAGGAAGGAAGGAAGGAAGGAAAGATGCTGAACTCAGGAAAGAAGGAAGGAAGGGAAGGAAAAGAATGAAAAAGAGAAAGAGAGAAGGAGAAAGAGAAGGAGAAAGAGAAGGAAGGAAGGACTAAAAAAGACTGAACTCAGGAAGGAAGGAAAGAAAGAAAGAAGGAAAGACATGAAAGAGAAAGAAGGAAGGAAGGAAAAATGAAGGAGAGAAAGAGAAAGAAAGAGAAGGAAGGAAGGAAGGGAAAGGAATGAAAAAGAGAAAGAGAGAAGGAGAAAGAGAAGGAGAAAGAGAAGGAAGGAAAGACTAAAAACGCTGAACTCAGGAAGGAAGGAAAGAAAGAAAGAAGGAAAGACATGAAAGAGAAAGAAGGAAGGAAGGAAAAATGAAGGAGAGGAAGAGAAAGAAAGAGAAGGAAGGAAGGAAGGACGGAAGGAAGGAAGGGAAAAGAATGAAAAAGAGAAAGAGAGAAGGAGAAAGAGAAGGAGAAAGAGAAGGAAGGAAAGACTAAAAAACGCTGAACTCAGGAAGGAAGGAAAGACAGAAAGAAGGAAAGACATGGAAAAGAAAGAAGGAAGAAAGGAAAAATGAAGGAGAGAAAGAGAAAGAAAGAGAAGGAAGGAAGGAAGGAAGGGAGGGAGGGAGGGAAAGAAGACATTATCTAATTTGGGTAACAAAACATCTGCAAGAAAACAGCCAAGTTCAGACAGCACTGAAGACCCTTCCTTTCAACCCTGGGCTGCAAACAATCTCCTCTATAGATAAAATATCGGCATATCTTAAAGATCACTCAAATGAGAGATATAAACGAGACTGGAAAAAATGGATTGACTATATACAAAACAAATACGGGACTAAGAAATTCCAGTTAGCCTAAGCTTAAGATCAGGAATGACTTAAACTGTTCAAAGTTAGTGTAGCAGGAAGAAGCTAAGATCAATGTAGAGATGTTATTAACTTCTTTTTTTAATTTCTTTTTTCTCAATATATTTTAGACTGTGTTTGTTAAAAATCTATACCGTGTACGGGCTCTGGGAAGTCGGGGGGGGGGAGGGAGGTGGGGTGTTGGGGGGGAGGAGGATATATACTATGTGTTAGATTTCAATGTAATGCGACTTCACATGTATACTGTTTCTCTTTAATTTCTCTGTAAAAATAGGACAAGTTGAGTACATTGACATATAGTGGAAATACACCAAGGGGAGGAGGAGTGGGATAGAAGAAAGATGGGTAGAGAGGGAGGGAGAGAGGATGCGAGGGAGGGTGAGAAGGAAGGGAGGGAGTGGATCGGGAGAGAGGAGTGGTAGAGGGGGAGGGGAAGTAGGGTAGAGGGGAATGATGGAGGGAAGATAGAAAGTTGGAGGGGGGCAGAAGAAAGAGGTGTATGGAGAGTGGAAGTGGTATATTGGGTTTCTATTTTGGGGGGTATCGTTGACAAGAGGAATTGCTGCGATTATTGTTTAATGTTGTATGGCCCCGGCTATGCACAGTATATATGTGAGTGTATGAAAATGAAAAATGGAAAATAAAAACATTTTATTTTAATTTTTTTAAAAAAATAATAATTTTTTTTTAATTTTATCAATTTCATATATACATTCACAATTATATGATCTCATAACTGTTATTAATAATATGTATTTATAACAATTTTTCCCTACAGTTGACAATATACTTGAAGATTGCTTTCTTAACATCCCATAGATCCATCTTATCTTACAACGGTCCTACTTCTTCTTCCCTCCCTCCCTCTTTCCTTCCCTCGTTTCTTCTCTCCTACTCCCCTTCCTTCCCTCCTTCTTTCCTTCCCTCCTTCCTTCCTTCCCTCCTTTCTTTTCTCCTTCTCTCCTTCCTTTCCCCCTTCCTTTCCTCCTTCCTTCCCCCCTTCCTTCTCTCCTACATTCCCTCCTTCCTTCCCTCCTTTCTTCTCTCCTTTTTAATTAAAAAAAAAAACTCCTCTATAGATCTTATTTTAATGCTTGACTGTTGCATCTGATGAAGACCAAATCTGGCTTCCCTGCCGGAATTACGGGGAATTTTTGTTCTTCTGTCTTGCAGGCGATTGCCGTGTATGCATCTCTTCCACCAAGTGTGTGTCGACCAGTGGCTGGCAAACAGTAAGAAATGCCCCATCTGCCGAGTGGACATTGAAACACAGCTCGGGTCGGACAGCTGAAATGAACCGCCAGGCGGGGTGGGGGCATGTGAAGCTGGCCTCCCCCCCGCCGCTCTCTTTTCGTGATCCTTACGGGCCCGTCGGGCCCTTTGACGCAAAATGTTTTGCCTTCTGAGCCATTTGAGTCTTTTTTTTTTTAAAGAAAGTCTGCAAAGCACATTCACAGATTATTTAATTCAATCAATCAATCAATCAATAAAAAAGGAGGACAAGAGGAGGAGGAGGAGGAAGAAGAAGGGTGACGACGACGAAGATGATTTGAGGGTTAAAATATCTAAACGTGGGAAGGGAGCCGAGCTGCATGCGTGGGCTTGACGCACAGAGGGAACACAGCTCAAACGCCCGGCGGGAAGAGCTAGTGGTGAAAAATGAAGGTACTTTAGCGGCTCAACGTTGGCCTTCCAATCCTACTTCTCAAAAGGGTTGTATATATATATACCTCTTGAATAAGTAGACATGCATTAGGGGTTCCTTAGCTATTTCTTATGGAGGCTGTCAGAGCATGTGCGCTTCAGAGATATTGTATTTTGATGCCCCATTAGCTTGTGATGGAAATGTCGCTGTTATATAATCTGCACCAAACACTGCATCGGGGGGTGTGAGGGGGTGTATTTTTGGCTTTGGCTTTTGGTTTTTTTTTCCAGTTTCGTTTCACTTTCTTCTTCTTTTTTTTTTTTGACGTGGTCCTTGAGTTTTTGGTTTTGGCTGAAACATGGTGAGAAGAAAAAATATATATATATTTCACGAATGAAGGCAAATATTACACGTGTCCCGGGATAATGTTGCAGGACCCAATCCGGATCGGTCACCGGGACGAGAGTTTTAATCTTCCGAGCATTCGGACTCGTGCGGGAACCCATCCTCGTGGAACTTTTTTCTCTATTGGAATATGTGCTATGGGCCCTTATGTGAGTCATATTTATGTGGTGGCTTCCTATTGGTTGATTTGGGGGTGTTGATGGCTGGCGATTGGCTGTTTTTTTCCTGTGTTGCCAAGCTCCTAAGTATATGATAAGCCGGTGGTAAATCAGCATTCCTGTTGACTGACAAAGAGACCGTTTCCCAGGCTTTAATTATTTCTCTAGCTATTTTTGTCCCTGCTCAACCAACAATCAGAGTAGCTGTGAAATTGAATGCATTGAAAGTTTTGAGTTTCACTGAGTTTCACTGCAATGTGAGGCTACCAATGAGTTCGGGTCTCCTCGTCTAAGCACTGTTCTCACAATTTGGTGGGTTAGCTTTCTCTCCGTCTGTCCTACATAGTCACAGAAGCAATCTAAGCTGGGAAACTATTCCCAGAGAAGCCTGGGAATGGGCCCTTTGTCAGTCAACCGGAGTGTTAATTTAATGCCACCTTAAGAGCCATGTAGGGATGCCGTGGCTGAGACGCTGAGCTTGTTGATCAGAAATGCCGGCAGTTCGGCGATTCGAATCCCTAGCGCCGCGTAACAGAGTGAGCTCCTGTGACTTGTCCCAGCTTCTGCCAACCTAGCAGTTCGAAAGCATGTAAAAAAGGCAAATAGAAAAAATAGGAGCCACCTTTGGTGGGAAGGTCACAGCGTTCCGTGCGCCTTCAGTGTTTAGTCATGCAGGCCACATGATCACGGAGACAGCGCTGGCTCATCAGTTTTGAAATGGAGATGAGCACTGTCCCCTAGAGTCGGGAACAACTAGCACATATGTGCGAGGGGAACCTTTACCTGTACTTAGGGGAATCTTGGAGCCAAGTGCTTGGCAGCCAGGGGTGGGTTTCAACCGGTTCGCGGCGGTCCCCGCGAACCGGTTGGTTGGCGAACCCGGAAGTAAGTAACTTCCAGGAACTGCGAAGGGCCCACCTGTCCGCCCGCCTTCCTTACCCAGTTTTGACAAGTTCTGCGCTTCCACACATGCGCAGGACGCACACAGCGCCTGCGCGATCCTCCAGGAGCAGCTGGAGCATCGCACAGATGCTAGTACGCATGCGTGTGCTGCGCGCGTGCACAAGGACGCCGCCGGCCACGTTCCAACTGAACCGGTTGGAACGGGGCGAGAAACCCACCCCTGTTGGCAGCACAAGGAAACAACAGCCAACGGCCATCAACACACGAATCAACCAATTGAAGGCACCCCATAACTACAATTCATAGGATAGTTCCAACCACATATTCCAGCAGAGAGAAATTCCCTGACTATGAGCTGCACAACGCGACTCTGAAAACTCCCGACGATTAAACCTCTGGTTCCTCGTGACCAACCTAGATTAAATCTTGCAAAATATATTACCCTCTAAGGAAAGGGGTGGGGGGTAGCGTATTCTCTCTTTCCGTGGGTGAGAAGAGAAAATGTTGTGTTGTTTTCATTCAGAAATTGTCCCGGCCTTCCCTGAGCAGCGTTTACTCGTGTGGGATCACGTTTTGTGACGAGAGGGGGAGTTTGAAGCAAAGGGAGAAATAGAGAATTGGAAAGAAATTAGAGGAGAGGCGGGGAGATGAAGAACGGGAGATTTACTTCCTTGTAGATACTCTGGCGCTGGATGCTTTTTTTAGAGCACAACATTAAGACAACGCTTCCTTCCGTTTTGATTTCTCAGTTCTCAGAGTGGAGGATACCAAGTAATTATTTCAATCAATCTCTTTCTTAAATAGTCTTCTTCCTCATAAAGTGTTGTTTTGTAACTTCCGGCCAGGTCCGCAGAGCACCATCCGAAGAAGCCCATGAGCTGTGGACTGGGTCACCCATCACTCTAAGTCTGGGATATCCAACCTTGGCAACTTTAAAACCGATGGACTTCAAATCCCAGAATTCCCCAGCTGGGGAATTCTGGGAGTTGAAGTCCTCAAATCTTAAAATCGCCAAGATTGGGCAACCCTTCTTCTAAGCCAGCGATGGTTAACCTTTTTGGTGCCGAGTGGCCCCGCTGGGCTTGGCTTCCAGGTTGGTGCAGGACGCAATTCAGGCCCAAAATGGGGCACGGAGGGGGGGTCTTGCAATCTCTGCAGTTCGCCCCCCATCCACACCCAGCCTGTTTCCTGCCTTCCATGCTTTCCCTGATCTGCGGAGATCGATGAAGGCCCTGCTCCCTCACATGGTTAGTAGAGACTCAAAGACCAGCTGGCTAGTGGGAGGCACAAGCCCACATGTGGTGGAGCTGGGCTGGGGCGACGGCTGCCATGCCCGCAGAGAGGGCTCTGCGTGCCACCGGTTCACCATCACGGCTCTAAGCCAACTTTCCTCAACCAAGCACTGGAAATTTGGGGGTCATCAATCCCAGTATAATGAGTGTTGGGTGATGCCACTGTAAGACATAATGGGGGAGGGAAGGTTGTGTAGTGTTACTATGAACCTATCCACTGTGGTTGGTCAACCGAGGTTTATGGCTTAGCGTGAGATGTGAACCTGGCCGATTGTAGCTTAGTCAGTGGACTGTGGCGAATCAAATCATGGCTTAGCATGTAGTATGAACGCAGACGTCATTAATGCGATAATGTAGCCATTGGCCACCTCTTAATAACCAGATTACAGCCAAAAAGGGCTTTTTTTTTGTATATTCATGACAAGAAGAAGGATACTTAAACTACTGGATGAGCTGTGTAGACTTTTAACACGTTTTTGAGGCTTTAGTAAGAGTTTCTTCAATTGAACGAAAACTGGCTAAGTCTGACTATGTGCCATCCAAATTGTAGATGACTCTTAGTGACCACATAGGTGGACTCTTCCAGAATGATTTGTCCCTGAGGTGGCTTTTTTAGAACTTCTAGCAGTGAACACACTTGAATTGAGTCTTTCTGATAGATCAGGGGTGTCATACTCAAGAGGTCCGTGGAGCCACCCTGGAAATAGCAAAGGACCGACCTGCGGTGACTCTGCCAGGGAAAACTGTGCTGTTTTTGCTGGCAGAGGGTTGCAAGAGGCCGTCGCAGCCAAAAACTGAGCTCATGAGAGCTGCACATGGCCCTCCCGAGCTCCGTTTTTACTGGCAGAGAATTGCAGGAGGCCGTCACAGCCGAAAACGGAACTCGGGAGCCCATTTTCGCTGGCCGAGTGCTCAGTCCAACACAGGCACCCTCGGCACGAGTGACATTGAGCTAGCCAAACCCCTTGGCCACACCCACCCACCCGCCTCCCTGAGGTCAAACACAACCCTGATGCAGCCCTCAATGATAGCAATAGCAGTAGACTTATATACCGCTTCATAGGGCTTTCAGCCCTCTCTAAGCGGTTTACAGAGAGTCAGCATATTGCCCCCAACAATCTGGGTCCTCATTTTACCCACCTCGGAAGGATGGAAGGCTGAGTCAACCCTGAGCCGGTGAGATTTGAACCGCTGAACTGCTGATCTAGCAGTAGCCTGCAGTGCTGCATTTAACCACTGCGCCACCTCGGCTCAATATCGAGTTTGACATCCCTGTGATAGACCGTGGGCAATGAATAAGCACAACTCCACCATTTCGAGACGTTGAAGCTTAACTCTATGCCTGCCCTGCTTTTCTCCCTATCGTAAACTCCTCAACGTGCCCAAAGTGAGTCTGGAAAAAGTTTCTTGAATTTCCTGATCTTCCAGGGATGTTCTCCTTTCTTAAGATCTCTTCCTCTTCTCTACCAGGTACAGGCAGTCCTCGACTTAACGACCACCACTGAGCCCCAAATTTTCCTGATTCTAAGTGAGACGTTATTTTAAATGAATTTTGCCCCCATTTAACAAACTTCCTCCCCGCAGTTGTTAAATGAATCACCGCCATAATTCAATTAGTCATATGGTGGCTAAGTGTATCTGGCTACCCCCTTGACTTTGCAGGTCAGAAGGTCCCAAAAGGGGACTCCGGGACACCGCAACCGTCATCGGTACATGCCAGTTGCCAAGCGTTTGAATTTTGATCGCATGACCATGGAGATAACGGTAACGGTTGTAAGTGTGAAAAGCAGTCCTGTCACTTTCTTCAGTGCCGTTCTAACTTCGAACGGTCACTAAGTGAACTGTTGTAAGTTGAGGACTACCTGTATCTATACCAGGAATCTGGTGATTTTGTTTTTTTAAAGGAATGTTTGGAAAAAGCATTCAGAGGATGAGTGACCAAAAATCAAGGGGACTCCCACTGTGTTGATTTCTAAGCTGTAACGTAGACATGTGAGGGAAAACCAGAAGGCATCGTATTTTTCAGAGTATAAGACACACCGGAGTATAAGACGCACCAAGATTTTGAAGAGGTAAATTAAAGAGGTCTGCAGGTTTGCACTCTGCAGACCTCCCCAAAATGGCCCGTTTTTGCGAAAACGGGCCCGTTTTTTTAAAATGGCATGCATAGCCTTTAGGAGGCTTGTAGAGTCCTCCTGGGAGCTGGTGGGGCAAAATTGAGCAAAAAACAGCCCACTGTTTACTGATTTCTGCCCTTTCCAGCCCCCAGGAACACTCTGAGAGCCTCCTAAAGGCTATGCACGGCCATTTTGGTGAAGGGGGCGGGGTTTCTGGGGGCAAAAAACGCTGTATTCAGTGTATAAGACGCACCCAGATTTTCAGCCTCTTTTTTGAGGGGAAAAAGGTGCGTCTTATACTCCCCAAAATACGGAAGCTCATGGGGAAGCCTTGGCTAGAAAAGTTTGGACAATCTGAGCACTTTGGAAGGAAAGGAGGTGTGGGATCATTAAGGAATGGTTGAATGATGCTCAAGAGAAAAGCCTTAAGAGGTTAAAGTTGAACAGTATTCTGTAGTGGCTCTCTAGAAAGCCGAGAATGATTGCACTCTGGTAGTTATTGTTAATAATTTAGTACGATTTTGCGTCCTAGTAACGGCACAATGGACATTATCTGGTTAAATTGCAACAGGGGATGGTGTGAAGTAGAACATCTTGGTTCACACACAGTGGTTTGGTAGTTAAGATTGTGGGTGCGCAGCCTAGTTGTTCTGACCTAGGCTTCCCAAAAGCACGAAGCCGACTCTTCGTCCCGATAAAACCCGTTTTATTTAGTTTAAAGTGAATTCCTCTCCAGCAAAGTCCCGGCCAACAGTCTTTCATGAGATTTCACAACTACAGACCTTTATCTGTCTTGGAGAGCTGCCCGGCCGATATCTTCCAAATGCCACTCTGTAGCAGACAATCCTTGGCAAGAAGTCAGGAACAGATCTTCACTCTAATGAATTGAACTAATTGTCTCCTGAAAACTCCCCTCCCCTTTCGCTCCTCTTTGATTCCCTATGGGAGGGGCCATTCACCATCGACCTGTGGCCGATCCTTGTTCCTTAGCTGCACCCTTCTCCTGGCAGCTCGGTGCATGCGCACACTGGGAACAGGCTCCAGCTGTTCTTCTGCCCCAGTGATGTCTGACTCCAAAGGCAGCTGATAACTGTCAGACGGCTCTGATCTCCTCTCTGCCTCCGACACAGAGCCCTCATCAGAGCCTTCCCCAGACTCCAGGACTGGCCCATGTTCCTCCCCAACCTCCTCACTATCCAAACCTGCTGCCAGATCCACTGGCCACTGGCGGGCCACAACACTAGTAAACAAAGCTGGCACACAACGAATCAGCAGCTGAGGGGATCAGCTGATATTTAGTCCTGCTTGTTTGTTTGAGGCATACAAGCCATGTTAAAGCCACGATGAGGCTAAATTGATTCCAGTATCATGTGCTGGGTAAACGTGGCGATTTTATTTTGTAAGCCATGGTTTATGATTCAGTATCTTGGGCAGACCTAACCAATTGTGGTTGACTTGATCAACCATTACACATACACTATATTTCCAAAAGTATTTGCCTACCTGCCTTTACTCGCATATGAACGTACTGTAAGTGACATCCCATTCCTAATCTATAGGGTTCAATATGACCTCGGTCCACCCTTTGCACCTGTAACAGCTTCAACTCTTCTGGGAAGGCTGTCCACAAGGTTCAGGAGTGTGTTGATGGGAATTTTTGACCATTCTTCCAGAAGCGCATTTGTGACGTCACACACTGATGTTGGACGAGTTTACATGGCCTACCACTTCATGGCTGAGTTGCTGTCATTCCCAAACACTTCCACATTCTTATAATACAGGTGACAGTTGACTGTGGAATATTTAGGAGCGAGGAAATGTCACCACTGGATTTGTTACACAGGTGGCATCCTATCACAGTTCCACGCTGGAATTCACTAAGCTCCTGAGAGCGACCTCTTCTTTCACAAATGTTTGTAAAAACAGTCTGCATGCCTAGGTACTTGATTTTATACACCCTGTGGTCATGGAAGTGATTGGAACACTTGATTCTGATTATTTGGATGGGTGAGCGAATACTTTTGGCAATATAGTGTATTTGTAAATTAAGCTCCCTTAGACACATCCTGCCTCTATCAAGCGTTATCATCTAGATCAGGCCTTCAACTCAGCTATAGCAAACTGCGGTTCAATTCATATTTTTATGTGAAGCTCTATGTGAAAATGAAACAATAGCAATAGCAATAGCAGTTAGACTTATATACCGCTTCATAGGGCTTTCAGCCCTCTCTAAGCGGTTTACAGAGTCAGCATATCGCTCCCAACAACAATCCGACTCCTCATTTTACCCACCTCGGAAGGATGGAAGGCTGAGTCAACCCTGAGCCGGCGAGATTAGAACCGCTGAACTGCAGATAGCAGTCAGCTGAAGTGGCCTGCAGTACTGCACCCTAACCACTGCACCACCTCGGCTCCACAACATACAGTGGTGCCTCAGTGCTCATGGTTAATTAGTTCTGTGAGTGCGATGAGTACCAAAAACGATGAGTACCAAATTTTTCCCATAAGGAATAAGCCAGCCGACATCAACAAGTTCTAGCTTGTGTGTCAAGTACCAAACAATGAGTACCGGGACAAAATGTTCAAAGCAGTTAAGTACCAAGGTACTATTGTATAGAGGTTTCTGCCCCTGTCCAGTTCTATCATCAAAGTGAGCTCTTTAACTTGGCTAAAACAGCTTTTAGGTATTCATTCCCTTCAAGGATTCCAAGTGGTAGAACCAGACGCCGATGTTCAGGAAAAGCCACTATAATATCAGGTGCATCGTGACATTGCTGTGCAAACAGTGCTCCGAATTTCATATTTTGCATCATTTGCTCTCAGATATCATGGTGTGCTTGGCCCTCACTGCCCCTCTTCCTCCCCAACTCACCAACACTTGGAGTCCTAGTGGAAGATCACTAGCATATGAACCAGCCATGTGCAGCCACTGCCAAAAAAGCTAATACAATCCCAGCTTATTAGAAACGGGGGCATAGAATCAAGATCACGTGACGTATTAGTACCGCTTTATAAAGCCTTAGTAAGGACACACCAGGAATACTGCAACCAATTTTGGTCACCATACTACAAAAGAGAATGCTGAGTACCTGTAATCATTTCACAATGCTTTCACAATGATGGTGAGCAACACAGTGTGTCACAGTGGTTTTGTAGTGTACAGACTCGGCTTTTTTCTCCTCCTGAGACAGGAAGCAAGATGCTATCATCCAGCTTCAGACGTGCTAGTTAACCTTAGATTAAAGCGGGTTTAATAGAGTCACAAGCAGAACCATTTATCCCACTCCTGCCCAAATCTTTGTGCATATAAAGAAAGTTCTCCAGCTAAGGTTGTGTCGTCGTGGTAATCACGTTTTGGGTGCTAAGATAGTTTGCTAGTGCTGTGCCATCTGGAAGAATTCTAATTTTGTTACAACTCAGAAGTTCAGAAGGATCTCTTTCTCTTCTTCTCTTCCGCTTTTAAGGTGTAGATCCGGGGTGTCCAACCTTGGCCACTTTTAAGAGAGCTGTGGTTGCGCAGTGGTTAGAGTGCAGTACTGCAGGCTACTTCTGCTGACTGCTGGTGTCTGCCATTTTGAAATTCAGATCCTTCAGATCCAGGCTCAAGGTTGTTTCAGCCTTCCATCCTTCCGAGGTGGGTAAAATGAGGACCCAAATAGGATGACTCTGTAAACTGCTTAGAGAGGGCTGTAAAAACCGCGAAGCAGTATATAAATCTAAGTGCTATTGTTATTGCGATGACCTGTGGACTTCAACTCCCAGAATTCCAGGAGTCCCGTGCTGGATTGGGGGATTCTGGGAATTAAAGTCCACGGTCTTAAAAGTGGCCAAAGTTGGACACCCTTGACGTAGATCATTGGAAGGTAGCCATTGCTAATTCTGACTACTTTCTGCTCCTCAAGTTATGGATCTTCTTGTGAAGTGTTCATCTTCATCCCAGCTTATAAACTCTGAACAAAAAGTATTTTGATATTAGCAGGTGTTTTTTTTTAATGTAGACTTTCGGAGATCTCAAAGAACTTCCCTCCCAAAGTCTACATTACTGGCAGTAGTGGGATCCTACTGGTTTAACAACCCATTCAGTGATCGCACGCTTCCCAGTTTGGAGAAACCCTAACCCTAACTCTAACCCTAACCCTAACCCTAACCCTAACCCTTCCACATTACTGTTGGGGAGGAAAACAGCTGAGGTGCGGCAGCTGAGAAGATATAGGTCAGTAAAGCACAGGGGGCAGGTGGGCACACTTGAGTGTGGGACCAAACTGGTTCGCTCCCAGCTGATTGTCGGAGCTACCAGTTCGGCCAAATCGGTTTGAATCGGTAGAATCCCACTCGTGATTACTGCCATCCCCATGCATGGAGAGAAGGTGAGAAGCCTCCTAAAACCATTGGAAGATTCAGCACGGGTGGCATGCCAGTAAATTTAAAAACAGGAACCCCACTCTAAGAGCTTTGTAATCGCTTCTCCCATGCTTTGTATCTGCGGCAGCTCAGATGCGCTAGAAATTCAGGATCACATCAATTGAGATGCTAAAAGCAGCTTTCCAATTTGTCAGCCAGGATTGTTTTCTTTTTTTTTTAAAAAAAATGCAAACTGCAGGAGGTGTGTGTGTCGTATATGTGTGTGTGTGTGTGTTGTGTGTGTGTGTGTAGAATTACTGGAACCAACAGAAGGATTTAACCCTTCCTGTATTGCCATGCCGTGGAGGTTAATCTTAATTTCCCCGCAATTACTCAGCATCGCATCGGGGAGAAATTCCCCCAGGGCTGCAAGAGGTGGGGAGCAAATGCCAACTCCTCAAGAAGATCACAGCTGCAGAGGGGAAGGCTTCCAATCTTCCTTCCTGCAAGGGGGACAATTTGCCAGAGAGAGAGAGAGAGAGAGAGAGAGAGAGAGAGAGAGAGAGAGAGAGAGAGAGAGAGAGAGAGAGAGAGAGAGAGAGAGAGAGAGAGAGAGAGAGAGAGAGAGAGAGAGAGAGAGAGAGAGAGAGAGAGAGAGAGAGAGGAGGTTGTGACGTTTGACATTTTGGCTGCTGTCTCCCTGCCGTTTTCCAGACTCACTGAGTTCCACGCAATAAATCTGTACAGAATGGGCCTTGTCACAAGACAGGAAGACTTTGGTGAGACCTCGGTTTTGTTGGAAAAAGTCAAATCGCCAAATAAAAGAAAGAAAGGAAAGATGATGAACGGGGGAGAATCCAGACGGATTCGGGCCACACCACGAAAGGCACCCGCGCGAGATCAGGAAGACGCTTTAACGCTTCTAATCCAGGCGGTGAAGCATTTGCGTGAAATGTCTGTCTCTGTGTGTGTGTGTGTGTTTTTTTTTTTCTCTCTATGTGCATCCACATGCACACACTTCTGCACGCAACAGATAAACAATAAGCACAGCTTTTTAAAGAAAATACGGTGACGCAGAACACCAGTTTCTCACAGATTTGGGGGTTGTGAATGTGTGAAGGATGGGGTCAGCGAAAACTGGCGAGTCCCACGTTGGACAGTGTCATGTGTGAATGGGGACACTGAATGTTCTTTTTTTTAAAAAAATACGTATCTAGGAACAACAGCAGCAACAACAAAAGTTAGTTTACAGGGTTTTGTGAGTTTAAATGCCTTATATTTAACAATCATAATTTATGACTAACTTGTAGATATTTGTGGATTCTTATTTAATTATTTTTATAGTTGGGCATTTCCTTTGGCATTTTTAATTATAATTTATTTATTTAGAAACGAATACTAATTTTTTTAATTGCTCCTCTATTACCTCATTATATATATATATATATATATATATATATATATATATATATATATATATATATATATATATATATATATATATTATATATATATATATATATATATATATATAATTTATAGGCATAGTTTCTGGGAATGGAATGCTTTTTGCATGCATTGGTACTTTTGAAGAATGATCAAACCGGTGAGGGACACATTTACCATTTCAAAAAGTAAACAACAAAAAAAATATTCAGGGTATGTGATGACAAACTGTATTACTTGTGGTGCTGTTACCTTGGAGACATTCCATACAAAAACAAAAATGCAAACCTTTGATTCTGTATGCTGTGACATAGTGGAAATTTTGCAATATAGTGGCCGTGTTTTACCATACACAAACACACACACATTAAAAGCATATATATATATATATATATATATATATATATATATATATATATATATATATATATATATATATATATATATATATATATATATATGAATGAATAAAGATATATATGAATATTATTTGCACTCATAAAATGGTGATGATCCACTCACTCACAATCTTTTTTTTTTTTTTTTGTATTGAGGGAAAAGTTGCAGTCCTCCAAACCATTTGTCAAAAATGGTGTAGGGTCTCCTGCTTGGGTGGGGGTGGGGGTGGGGGTTGGACTAAATGACCTACAAGGTCCCTTCCAATTCATCTATCTTGAAACCGAAGGAAAGCATTTCGGTCTGAAAGCTTTGGAATTACTGTATTTTTCAGAGTATAAGACGCACTGGAGTATAAGACACACCAAGATTTTGAAGAGGCAATTTTTTTAAAAAAAAGTTTTTGCACTCTGCAGACCTCCCAAAATGCCCCATTTATCCTGAAAACGGGCCCATTTTTGTCAAACAAAGGACATGCATAGCCTTTAAGAGACTTATAGGGTGCTCCTGGGGGCTGGGGAGGCCAAAAACAAGCAAAAAACAGCCTGTTTTTTTGCGAAAATGGGCCCATTTTTTGTCAAAAAGAAAAAGGCTTATAGAGTGTTCCTGGGGGCTGGGAGGGCAAAAACGAGCAAAAAAGGGCCCATTTTTCTCTCATTTCTGCCCTCCCCAGCCCCCAGGAACACTCTGGAAGCCTCCTAAAGGCTACGCACAGCCATTTTGGTGAAGGGGGCGGAGTTTCAGAAGGCCAAAAATGCTTATTTAGTGTATAAGATGCACCCAGATTTTCACCCTCTTTTCTGAGGGAAAAAGGTGCGTCTTATAGTCCAAAAATATATGGTAAATGCAAAATTCACATATAGCCATAGTATGGTGTGCCATAGAAGAGAGGGATTATTATTTCACTGCACCAGATCATACTGGAAATCCAAGTTTACTGGTGTGAACAATTTCCTGGATGCGCCTAAAAAAATTAGTTGTACAAAGTTCCTTTTCATGGTATTCAGCTTTGTGGATGCTCTTTAGCAGGGGTGTTGAATTCGCGGCCCACGGGCCAAATGCGTCACATGCTGGCCACGCCCACCTCTGGCTTAGCAGAAGGGCGGAAGTCACGATGCGTCATGTGACGACGTGACACCGCGAGTTTGACACCCCTGCGAGTCTTCAGGGCCCTGCTTCAGCCTGGAAGAAAAGTAAGTTGAGAGAGAATATCCAACTTCCGCCACTCTTAACGCATCTGCAACTTCCTCATCACAACATCACATAGCCAACATCTTAATGCAGGGATGTCCAACCTTGGCCCCTTTTAAGACTTGTGGACCTCAACTCCCAGAATTCTGGGAGTTGAAGTCCACAACTCTTGGAATGGCTACGGTGGGACACTCCTGAGCTGAAATTAGTAATCTTATCCATTCCTCCCAGTGGGATATCATCATCTCTTGCTTATTATTATTGTCAATTCTACCGTTTCTAGCATCTTGTGCTAGAGCAGGGGTCAGCAATCTGAGGCTCTGGAGCTGCATGTGGCTCTTTCATCCCTCTGCTGCAGCTCCCTGTTGCCAGTCGGTCAAAGGAAAAAGGACTCCATGCTAGGAGGAGACTCTATGGTGGGGGAACTGGACTTCCAGTCAGCAGAGGAAAAAGGATGCCGAGCTAGGAGGCGACTCTATGGTGGGGAAACCAGACTTCTGGTCGGCTCCAGAATTGAATGAGGAGCTTCCGGTTAGGACCTTTGTGGCTTTTTGAGTTGTTTAAGATTGCCGAGCCCTGTGCTAGAGCACCACAACAATTGGTTTTTGAGCCACCCAGAGTCACTTCGGTGGGATGGATGGCCTTATACATCAAATACATAATTTCTCATCAATACCCATGAGGGATGCTGGGAACTTGAATCTAGCAACATCTGAGGTTTAGTGAGTTGAGGAACATCTGGAGATTGTGTGATAAATGATCGCTCAGTGCAAACTACTTTTTGTTGGGGAAATGGTCATTTAGATCCAGCTTTCTCAACTGCAGGATCGCCAAAGATGTTGGGACTTTCCGTGGGCAAAATTTGCAGCCATAATTACCGGAGGTGGGGATAAATCAGGGAAATGGTTAATTTGTCAAAGTTAGGGTTGGCTGTTTATTTTTTTTTTTAAATCACCCCAAACATTTTCACAGCTTGAATTGCACAGAGTGAGATGGCGGGCTATTGTATTCTTCCTAAATGAAAATAAAATATCTATCTCCTCTTTGAAGATTCTTACGCTGTCCTGTGACACACGGCGTCGACAACTTAAAAGTTGAGTTGAATAAATTTGAAAAAGAAAGGGAACTAACGAGAAACGTGCAATGTCAAAAGACAATGATAGCTGACTAACCGATTCTCAAATATTTCTTTTAACACGTTATCACCTCCAGCCGAGGGGATATCCTTGCTTTACAGAAGGCGCATTCATATTCTCAGTTACCGTCCAAAATCCTCCTCGTTTCCCTTAATGACAAAGAAAAGTGACTGGATCATTCACACTTTTTTTTTTTTGTACTCCTACTGCTGTTTTGTTGTGCTGTGCAACATTTTGCTACATAGACTATTTTATAGGCGAAAGCTAGAAATATTTATTATTCCTATTAAAGCAATAGTGCATTCGGAGAAAAAATTAAAAGAGACATTAGAAATTGTGTAAATGCTTAGATTCACTTTTGGTGGATTTTTTGTACTTTATTTATAACTAATAAAATGAAATTGCATTGCTAACTACTTCCTTGGGGGTCCTTCATGATACTGCGAAAGGCTGATTGCAAGAGCATTTAGACTTATATATCGCTTCGTAGTTCTTTACAGCACGCTCTGAGAGCTGTTTACAACATCCGCATATTGCCCCCATGAATCAATCAGGCTCTTTGTTTTAACAACCTTGGAAGGATGGAAGACGGAGTTAACCTTCAGCTGGTGAAGATCGAACTGCTGGCAGTCGGCAGAGTTCGCCTGCAATATTGCACTTTAACCACTGTGTCACCAGAGTTCTTATATCTAATCTATTTGAAACAGCCATCCTCAAAATTTCTGTTCTGACCTGGGCTTCCCCAAAAAGCCCGAGGCAGAGTCCTGGTCTCGACAAAACCCATTTTATTAAATGAATGTGAATTCCTCTCATTCACATTCAGCAAAGGCCTGGTAAGCAGTCTTTCAAAGGTGAATTTATGATCACAGACCTTATCTAGCTTGGAAAGCTGCCATTTAAATATTTTCCAAAGGAGGTGCTGTGCAAGGAAAGACGGGGCACAGAGTAAGATTTATAGACAGATCTTCACACTCCTGAAATGAATGAATGAATGAATGAATGAATGAATGAATGAATGAATGAATGAACCAGTGGTGGGTTTCAAAAAATTTTCAAACCTACTCTGTGTGTGTGGCCTCCTTTGTGGGAGTGGCTTGCCGGCCATGTGACCTGGTGGGAGTGGCTTGCCGGCCATGTGTTTTCTCTCTCTCTCTCTCTCTCTTTCCTTCCTTTTGTGACTCTGTCCCTTTTTCCTTTTTCTTTCATCTCTCTCTTTCTTTCTTTCTTTCTTTCTTTCTTTCTTTCTTTCTTCCTTTCTTTCTCTTTCTCTTTCTCTCTCTGTGTGAGTCTGTGTGTGTGTGTGTGTGTGTGTGTGTGTGAGTGGTGGGTTTCAAAAATTTTTGGAACCTCTTCTGTAGGTGTGGCCTGCTTTCCGAGTCCACTGGTGGAACCTCTTCTAACCGGTTCGGTAGATTTGATGAACCGCTTCTACCGAACTGGTGCGAACTGGTAGGAACCCACCTCTGGAATGAGCAAATGAACAAACAAACGAAGGAACTGTTTCCTGCAAAAGCCCACTCCCCTTTCGCTCCTCTTTTATTTCCTATGGGAGGGGCCATTCACTGTCCACCTGTGGCTTTACTCCTGTCAACCCTGATTTCTGAGCTGTTCTTTTTTTCTGGCAGTTCTGCACATGCGGCCACTGGGAACAGGCTCCAGCTGTTCTTCTGCCTCACTGCTGTCTAGCTCCAAAGGCAGCTGAGCACTGCCAGATGGCCTTGGCCCTATCTCTGCCTCTAATGCAGAGCCCTCGTCTGAGCCTTCACCATCCTCTAGGACTGCCCTTGTTCCTCCCCAACCTCCTCACTGTCCGACTCTGCTGCCAGCTCCGCTGGCCACTGGCAGCCCACAACAGTTTATGGCTCTATGAACCAGCAGCAGCAGTGGTGGTGGGGAGTAGAGAGGCTGATTTTGCTTGCCCAAACACAACTTTGTGCCTTCACCAACCACTTGTACGTCCCGGTTCCCAGCAGGCCGTTGCCTTGTAGCAGGCCGCAGCCTGGAGGTTGGGGACCCTTTTCCTAGAAAGTATCTCCTCAGGTCATTCCCACATTACATTACTCAAGCATTTTCTGGCTATTTTAGACTTTGTGGCCCTCCCTGGAAAGCTGCAAGGAAAGTACTATGGAGGAGATGGGCCCTGGGAAATTTTAAGAAGCACCATATTTTTCGGACTATAAGACGCACCTGAGTATAAGACGCACCATGATTTTGAAGAGGTAAATTTAAAAAAAAAAACGTTTTTGCACTCTGCAGTCCTCCCAACCCCTCTGCATGTCTCCTTTTTTTGAAAAAAAGGGCATGCAGAGGCTTTAGGAGGCTTCTAGAGTGCTCCTGGGGGCTGGGGTGGGGGGCAAAAATGTGAAAAAAAGCCCTGTATTTTTGCTCATTTTTGCCCTCCCCAGCACCCAGGAGGACTTTGCAAGCCTCCCAAACTCTCTGCACGTCCATTTTTGCAAAGGGGGCGGGGTTTTGGTAGGCCAAAAATGCTGTGTTGTGTATAAGACGCACCCAGATGTTCACCCTCTTTTTTGGGGGGAAAAGATGCATCTTATACTCTGAAAAATACAGAATTTCTTTTTTCCTCTATTCACTAACCTCCTCCCTCCCAATCTGGGACTCTGCTTCAAATCCTCACAGCAAATCATAATAATAGTTTTATTTTTCGGAAACATAACAGTATCTTCTATCCAATGGAAACCTGAAGAACCAATACATACCATGGGTAGATGGATGCAAGGGTGGGATTCTACAAGTTCGGACCAGTTTGGGCAAACCGATACCTCCAAGGATCAGCTGGGAGCGAACCGGCTCGCTCCCACTAGCAAGTGCCCCTCCCCCGTGTGTAACCTACCGTTATCTTGCCTCAGCTGTTTTTCTTCCCAAGCAGTAATCCAGAAGTACCGTATTTTTCAGAGTATAAGACACACCTTTTTCCCTCAAAAAAGAGGGTGAAAATCTTGGTGCGCCTTACACACTGAATACAGCATTTTTGGTCTCCTGAAACCCCACCCCAGGGGTGGGTTTCAACCGGTTCGCAGCGGTCCCTGCGAACCGGTTGGTCGCCAAACCCGAAAGTAAGTAACTTCCGGGAACGGCGAAGGGCGCGCCCGCCCGCAGTCCTTACCCGATTTTGACGAGTTCTGCACTTCCACGCATGCGCAGGACGCATACAGCGCCTGTGCGATCCTCCAGGAGCAGCTGGAGCGTCGCGCAGACGCTAGTACGCATGCGTGCATCGTGCGCGTGCACGAGGACGCCGCTGGCCCCGTTCCAACCGAACCGGTTGGAACGGGGCGAGAAACCCACCCCTGCCCCACCCCCTTTGCAAAAATGGTTGTGCATAGCCTCTAGGAGGCTTCCAGGGTGCTCCTGGGGGCTGGGGCGGGCAAAAATGAGCTAAAAATGGGCTTTTTGATCATTTTTGCCTCCCCCAGCCCCCAGGAAAACTCTATAAGCCTCCTAAAGGCTATGCATGCCCTTTTTTTGACAAAAATGGGCCTGTTTTCATGAAAAAAGGCTGGTTTTTTTGCTCATTTTTGCCCCCCCAGCCCCCAGGAGCATTCTACAGGCCTCCTAAAGGCTATGCATGTCCTTTTTGTGGACAGGAAACCGGCCCATTTTCGTGAAAAACGGGCCATTTTTGGGGAGGTCTGCAGAGTGCAAAAACTTTTTTTTTAATTTGCCTCTTCAAAATCTTAGATTTAGATTTAGATTTAGTTTATTTGTATGCTGCCCTTCTCCAGGAAGGACTCAGGGCGGCGAACAACTCAAAGGGGGAAAAGGGAACATAAAGCACAATACACGTGATTAAAATAAACAAGAATCATACAACCATACAAGTCGAGAGGGGAGGGGAACTCATCAACCCCAGGCCTGCCGACACAGCCAGGTTTTGACGGCTTTCCGGAAGGCCTGGAGAGAGGTGAGGGTCCTAATCTCCGCGGGGAGTTGGTTCCAAAGGGCCAGAGCTGCCACAGAGAAGGCCCTCCCCCGGGTAGTAGCCAGGTGGCATTGGCTGGTGGACGGAACCCGGAGGAGGCCGACCCTGTGTGATCTAACGGGTCTTTGGGAGGTAATTGGCAGCAGGCGGTCTCTCAAGTATCTTGGTGCATCTTATACTCCGAAAAATACGGTAAGTCTTTTTTAAAGTGCGCGCGCGCAAAGAACCGGTTGTTAAACCGGTAGGATCCCACCCCTGGATAGATGGAAGGATGGATGGAGGGAGAGATTGAAAATTAAATGTTTTAGAGCTTTTCACTCAACTACAATTTTGTTTACGAGGTTTGCAAGACTTGATATCCCACAATATAACCGTCAAAGTTTCCCCATTTAAAGATTCCAAAATGTGTAGTTTGGCAAGATATTCTCGGAATTCTTTGCTTATTTAAAGTATTCATACCCCACACTGCAACTAGAATTTGACAAAACAGCTTTCCATCCGAGCCAATACAAGGAGCACAGCTGGTGCCATTTGATGGCAACGCGAAATAATTAATTTCAGAATCTCGGTTATTCATCACTGGTGCCCCTTCCTCTTTCCAAGAGGAAAGTACCCAGAATGCCAAATTCCTGCTCTAACCGGGGAAGCATTTCTCATACGTTGTGCTGAAATGGATTCAGAGCAAAAAGGGACCAGACAGAACCATCTCAAGAGCCAGCCTGGTCAACTCACAGAAAGCGTGGTGAGGGGAACGTGTTACTTTGAATAGACGGGTAGTCCTCGACATACAACAGTTCATTTAGTGACCATTCAAAGTTACAACGGGCACTGAAAAAAAAGTGACTTTTGAGCGTTTTTCACACTTGTGATCACTGCAGTATCCTTATGGCCGACATGATCACAATTTGGATGCTTGGCAACTGACTCATATTTACGACAGTTTCAGGGTCCCGGGGGGAGGAGGGTCATATCATCCCCTTTTGAGATATTATATATACAGTGTGTTTGTGTGTGTGTGTGTACGTACACACACACACACACACACACACACACACACAAGCTGGATACCCATGCTCCACTACGAAACTGTGATCGGGATCGACACAGCTTGAAAATTGATGAGTAGTTACAATCAGCCTCTCCTCTCCCCTTCTCTCCCTCAGGCTTGCCCCACAGAGGCCTTTCCTCTCCTATCCCCTTCTTCCCCTCAGGCTGGCCCCATTGATCCTCTCCTCCCCGCTCCTCTCCCTCAGTCTTGCCCCGCAGAGGCCTCTCCTATCTTATCCTCTTCTGTCCCTCAGTCTGACTCCTTAGCATCAGAGCATTTTTCAGGTGGGGAGAGGGAGTAGAATGTCTAAACTCCCAGTCCGCAGGCCAGATGAGACATGCGCTGGCCATGTCCACACCCAAGGGGCAATTGGAACAGAGCTCTTTTCAGGTGGGGAGGGGGAGTAGAATGTTTAACTCCTTAGAATCAGAGTGTATTATTAATAATATAAGAAATACTAAGGATCTGATGGTCAATTCGAAAAATCCTTTCTTAGCAAGCACCTAGAAGCCAAGAAGAATATATACATGCCAAATTTCAAGTTTGTAGGCTTTACTGTTCTGTACATTTTGTGAGGCTGTGTGAGTGGTATTTCACTTTTATATATATAGATGTGTGTGTTGTGTGTGTGTGTGTGTGTTTTATTTCTAATTTTCCTTTAACATTCATACATACTTTGTGGACAACGCATTGACTGGGTCAATATACTTTTTACACAATGCTATAAATAATAATAAATATATACTGTATAATCCTTGTCTTCCAACTTCTAACCTTGATATACACATTTTAAGTGTAATAAATTATTTTATATGTCTGTGCATGGTACTAATTTCCCAATTTGTGCTTATAAAAAAATTCCATTATACTTCCTTTTGAGAACTTCTGACGAGCCAATTCAATGGGGAAGCTGGATTCACTTAACAACCCTGTTGATAACTTAACCACTGCAGTGATTCATTTAACACGTGCGGCAAGAAAGGTCATAAACTGGGGCAAAATCCACAGGACGACTGTCTCTTTTGTCAGCAGAAAGGTTGGGCCCGTTTGTGGCCGAGGACTACCTGTATCCAAAAAGAAAGCAGGGTGCAGACAGAAGGAACAAATTATATAGTACGATAAGATGACATGATAGCCGTGGTCCAGTATTCAAGGGGTTGCCACAAAGAAGAGGGAATCAATCAATTCTCCAAAGCGCCAGAAGGCAGGACAAGAAACAATGGATGGAAACTAATCAAGGAGAGAAGCAAGTGGAACAGTTTGCCTTCAGAGGTTGTGGGGTCTCCACCACTGGACGTTTTTAAGAGGAGATGATCTCAAATGGTATGTGGTCTCCTGTTTTAACAGCGGGTTGGACCAGAAGACCTCCAAGGTCCATTCCAGCCAGAGGTGGAATTCACAGACGTTTACCACCAGTTTGCAAATGTGTGCACCTCGTATGCGCGTGGCCTTCCATGCATGCGCTTTGCTCGTGCGTGGCATCGAAAACAAGGCTACATAGGCCATCAGGGAGCCGGGGTGGATGTGCAGGCCAGCCCCCTCCCCTCTCTCAGGTCCCATCTGATTCCACCTCTATTCTATTCTAAAGTTGCCGTTTACTGGGAAACAATCCTTTCCATCTCTCTTCTGACTGACTGATTGAAACTAGCCTTGGTGAGGGGCTGCTTCTCGTTGTGGCAATCATTTAGGGCGAGTGTAAAATTTTGCCAGGGAATGCCAGAGGCACCAGCTTCCTTCACGTTGCTAGAGAATCTGCCTTTGACTCGAGAATTCAGCAAACGAGGGACTCTCAGCAGCAAATGGCTCCATGCCTGGGCCTTTCGGTCTATGCTTTTGCCAAGAATGTGCTAGCTTAAAATGAATATATGAAAATCCTCCCTTGGAAAAGTTGCAAGAGAACTTGGCGTTAGCTGTTGTAGTAACAGGAGGGAGTACGAGGAGGGAAGTCAGATTTGAATGCTGCAGGGATTGCAAATCTGTAGAGATACGTTTGTAACATCTGGCTGTCCCTGACTTGTGTCTGTTGGGTGTCTGCAAGGATTCTAAGAGCCTCGGTGGCGCAGCGGTTAGAGTGCAGTACTGCAGGCTCCTTCTGCTGACTGCCGGCTGCCTGCAATTTGGCAGTTCAAATCCCACCAGGCTCACGGTTGACTCAGCCTTCCATCTTTCCAAGGTGGGGCAAATGAGGGCCCAGATTGTTGATTGTTCACCCGCGCACCTTTCAGTTCGGGCATGCACGCACACGCATTTTGTGCATGGTGCCTAAAAGGTAAAGTATAGCACAGTGAGGGCTAATCTTTTCATCATGCGCAAACCCTCCCCCCCACCTCACTCCCCATTTGGGGCCTGGAAAGCCTCCTGCGCTAACCTGGAAGCCAAAGCAGTTAGGGTTAGGCCCCCAAATGCAATGCGAGTGCATGCACCTGCCCCCCCCTCAAGGAATGCGCCACCCCACACATATGCGCACCTGCGTCAGAAGTGGGTTCCTACCGGTTTGGACCTGTTCAGTTAAGTCGGTAGTAACTCAGCCTGGCACGCCCCCCGAACCGGTCTTATCGGCGTCGTCTCCATCTTGATTTTCAGTTCTGCTCGTGCGCCAAACAATCTTCATTGCAAACAATTTTTTTCCCTTTTCTAATGCGTGCATGCGCCAACCTTTTTAAGTGCAAATGCGCATGCGTGCAATTTTTGCACACCTAACTGGCAGTAATGCCGGTAGCAACCCACCCCTGATGTGCGTCCCCCACATGCGCCCTGGCTGGGTGGGGGAACTCCTGTCATGCCCGCAAAGAGCCCTCTGCGTGCCACCTTTGATATGCATGCCATAGGTTTCCCATCACAGGTATAGCATGATAGCAGTATCCCAGTATTTGAGGGGCTGACACAAAGAGGAGGTGGTCCACTTGTTTTCCAAAGGACCTGAAGGTAGAGCGAGAATCAATGGATGGAAACTAATCAAGGGGAGGGAAGCAACCTGGAATTAAGGAGAAACTTCCCAACAGTGAGGACAATTAACCAGTGGGACAGTTTCCCTCCAGATGTTGCAGATATTTCATCACTGGAGGTTTCTAAGAAAAAACTGGAACTTGTCTGAAATGGCATAGGTTCTCCTGCTTGAGCAGGGGGCTGGACTAGAAGACCTCGAAGGTCCCTTCCAGCTCTGTTCTGTTCTAAAGTTGCCGTTAACTCCTGGGAAACAATTCCCTCCATGTTAACTGATCCCCTTTATTCTTATCCAACCACTTCCCGCAGGGAAAGTTGGTCGTTATGCCCGTCGCCGAGTTGGTGATCTCGACTCGCTCCACCAGCCACCCAGGAGACAGCCCGCTACTGTCGTGCTCAATCCGAACTTTCTTCAACTCCCCGAGTTCGAGGATTTCTAGGTAGAACCGATCGGTGCTGCCCCGTTCAAAGAGATTGCGGAATTTCTGCTTTAAACGCCGCTTGCCCGAATCCCCGTTCGATCCAAATATGGTGATGTGGACGTTGGCATCTGTGCCAGATGCTTTTTGGGAGCCAGTCACGATGATCACTTCGTATCGGACGGGTACTAAACTCCGAGCTTTGCTGGCGAAGCTTTCGATCACCTTGGCACATTCAAAAACCTTGTAGTCTCCTCTCTTGGCGCGGAGGGGAATTTTCGCATTGCATTTGAAGAAATACCTGCCGGAAGAAGCAAGCAGAGTCCTGAATTTGGAAGGATTCATGCCCGTCCCCCCCCAAAGTTAAAATATTTGTTGCAGAATGCTTGTTTTTCTTTGGCAAGGAAGAACTGACTTTCTCTGACGAGTCTTGTGCCAGCTTTGCTAAATCCTCTCTGATCGACTCGAATGCTTGTTACCCTTTTGTTTAAATTCCTTCTGGTGGCAAAATTCCATATCATTTTTAGGCACAGAAAAGCCACTTAATTGGCTTCAAAAATCTTTCCCTCCACAACTCCTCTCCTTAATGACTCCCCCTTTCCTTCCATCCTTTTTTCCTTCCACTCCAATCTTTTGAATCCTTCTGCAACAACACAACAACAATTAGCATGGGAGCTTTGCTGGAAAAGAGATATAATATTTTATGATGCGCCACTTAAGATTAATTAGGGTTTTTGGGTTAGTCGTGACAAATAACTTGGGTGGAGATTTCTCCCTGACTTTAATGGTAAACTGGACACTCTCTTATCCCCAAATCCACCTTGAGTTTCATGCTGCTTTGATTGCCAGGATTTTTGTACATGGCAAAGTGTGCCAAGGTGCCAAGGTGGCGCAGTGGTTAAATGCAGCACTGCAGGCTGACTGCTAGATCAGCAGTTCAGCGGTTCAAATCTCACCGGCTCAGGGTTGACTCAGCCTTCCATCCTTCTGAGGTGGGTAAAATGAGGACCCGGAATGTTGTTGGGGGCAATATGCTGACTCTGTAAACCGCTTAGAGAGGGCTGAAAGCCCTATGAAGCGGTATAAGTCTACTGTTATTGCTATTATTGCTGTAGGGTAACCCTTTCCCCACATGAACCCAGACACACTTAAGCATGCTCAGGGAGGGGTCTATGGCGATTTCCCACAGCCAACCCACCACAGCCAACTCACCACAGTTAATTCACCACATGTTCTGACCTAGGCTTCCCCAAAAAGCACGAGGCAGAGTCCTGGTCCCGACAAAACCCATTTTATTAAATGAATGTGAATTCCTCTCATTCACATTCAGAAAAGGCCTGGCAAACAGTCTTTCAAAGGAGTATTTATGACCACAGACCTTATCTGTCTTGGGAAGCTGCCATGTAAATATTTTCCAAATGAGGTGCTGTGCAAGGAAAGACTGGGCACAGAGTCTCTGAGACAGATTTTCACACTCCTGAAATGAACCTAATGACTGAACGAATGAATTGTTTCCTGCAAAAGCCCCCCTCCCCTTTCACTCCTCTTTTATGTCTTATGGGAGGGGCCAATCACCCTCCACCTGTGACTTCTCCCAAGTCAACCCTGATTTCTGAGTTGTCCTTTTCTTCTGGCAGATCCACTTTGATAAGGGCAGTGGGTAATTTAACAACCGGTTCATGGAACCGGTGCAAACCAGCTGAATCCCGCCACTGCCTAGGCTCTACTAGCACTGATGGTGTTACCTAGTTGGGTAATGAAATGTCTGCAAGAAAGCAACCAAGTGTTCGGACCTGGGCTTCCCCAAAAAGCACGAGGCAGAGTCCTGGTCCCGACAAAACCTCTTTTATTAAATGAATGTGAATTCCTCCCATTCACATTCAGCAAAGGCCTGGCAAACAGTCTTTCAAAGGAGTATTTAGGACTACAGACCTTATCTATTTTGGAAAGCTGCCATGTAAATATTTTCCAAAGGAGGCGCTGTGCAAGGAAAGACTTGGCACAGAGTCTCTGAGATTTATGGACAGATCTTCACACTCCTGAAACGAATGAATGAATGAACAAAGGAACGAAGGAATTGTTTCCTGCAAAAGCCCCCTCCCCTTTCGCTCCTCTTGTATTTCCTATGGGAGGGGCCATTCACCATCCACCTGTGGCTTTACTCCCAAGTCAACCCTGATTTCTGAGCTGTTCTTTTCTTCTAGCAGCTCTATGCATGCGCACTCTGGGAACAGGCTCCAGCTGTTCCTCTGCCTCACTGCTGTCTGAAGGCAGCTGATAACTGGCATACGGCTCTGGCCCCCACTCTGCCTCCGACACAGAGCCCTCATCAGAGCCTTCCCCAGCCTCCAGGACTGGCCCATGTTCCTCCCCAACCTCCTCACTCTCCAAATCTGCTGCCAGCTCTGCTGGTTGCTGGTGGGCCTCAACACCACAGGACACCTCGCTGTGGGACAAGAGTTACCCTAATATCGAAGAAATGATGGAATCACTAAAGAAATGATGCAAAAGGAGGGACAGCTATGTGAATGGCAAAAACTAAAATGTTTTTTTTATTTATTTAAAAAAATTAAATAGAATTATTAAATTGTCCTACAGTGAGTTGCCCTGCGGTGTTCTGACCCAGCTCCCAAACATGACAAACCCTCTGTAGTTAAATAAATATTCCCTTTATTAGGAGCGCCAGCAGCCCCAGAAAAAAGTTTCTCTCTCACAGCAGGCTAACAAGTCCGTCTGGCCTGGAGATGAACAGTTGTCTGCTGCATCTTTTCATCTCTGCCTGCTTCCCAAGGACCGGCCCATAGATTTCCACTGCTCTCCTCTCCTCTGCCTTCTGCACAACTACGCATCAGGCACTGGACACAGCTGTTCCTCCTCTTCCTCATCAGCCACCTCCAGACCTGGGGGCTGTTGACTCTCCATCTGAGGGCTGATGGATGGCCCAGGCTCTGCCTCCCTCCCTCCGTGGCACGACAAAACCGCGCTAGTCAAAATAGCGGTGATAAAATCGCGTCGCTAAAGCCGCGATGTCATCACCGCGCGTCATCACCGCCGTGACAACAGCGCGGCAACAGAAGGGCGCTTTAAAACGGCGCCGCGGCAGAAAGCCGATTTCAATTAAGGTAAGGGTTAGGATTAGGTTTAGGGGTTTGTTTTAGGGTTAGGTTTAGGGTTAGGTTTAGGGTTAGGTTTAGGGTTAGGTTTAGGGTTAGGTTTAGGGTTAGGTTTAGGGTTAGGTTTAGGGTTAGGTTTAGGGTTAGGTTTAGGGTTAGGTTTAGGGTTAGGTTTAGGGTTAGGTTTAGGGTTAGGTTTAGGGTTAGGTTTAGGGTTAGGTTTAGGGTTAGGTTTAGGGTTAGGTTTAGGGTTAGGGTTAGGGTTAGGTTTAGGGTTAGGTTTAGGGTTAGGTTTAGGGTTAGGTTTAGGGTTAGGTTTAGGGTTAGGTTTAGGGTTAGGTTTAGGGTTAGGTTTAGGGTTAGGTTTAGGGTTAGGTTTAGGGTTAGGTTTAGGGTTAGGTTTAGGGTTAGGTTTAGGGTTAGGTTTAGGGTTAGGTTTAGGGTTAGGTTTAGGGTACTGAGTGCTTGGGAATGCGCGGGTTTGCCCTCCGCGATTATGTCATCGCGGTAGGGTCGCGTTTTTCCTTAGCGCTTCAAACGGTGCGAATTAGTGTTCGCGCTTATGTCTCTGCGGATAAGGGCTTCGCGGATTTGTGGTGGAACCCCCTCCCTCCCTCTCCCCCCTCTCTCTCTGCCAGCTCCATTCCCTCTTCCCCCTCAGAGCTCATGAGTTGCCTTGATGTTGATCCTGACTCCCACGCCTCCTTATCTGGTTTGGCTGCTGGAGGGACCGGTGTGTGACAGGTCACAACACGTGGCATGTTGGCTGTGGTGAGTTGGCCGCAGCAAGTTGGCTGCGGCGAGTTGTCCCATTCGTCTCCGGGAGTAGATTTTCAGTCTTCATTACTTTGCCTTCGTCTCCACTCTAAATCAAATCCGAGGCCTCTACAGGGAGTCCTCAACTTACAAGCACAACTGAGCCCAAAATTTCTGCTGCGTAGTAGGACAGCTGTTAAGTGAGCTCTGCCCCATTTTATGACCTTTCTCGCCACAGTCGTTAAGCAAACCTAGTTGTTACGTTAGTAACACCATTGTTAAGTGAATCTGGTTTCTGCGCTGCTTGTCCGAAGGTCGCAAAAAGGGATGACATGACCCTGGGATGCTACCATCTGTCGTACATGTGAGTCAGTGGCCAAGCGGCCAAATTTTGACCAGGGGGATGCTGCAGCGGTTACACGTGTGAAAAACGGTCATACAGTAAGTCACTTTTTTCAGCGCCGTGGTAACTTTGCATGGTCACTAAGAGAATTGGTGTAACTCGAGGACTACCGGTGCAGGAGTTAGGACCACAAATCTTTGAGTGCCACAAACCAACATTATAAAACCATGGCTGTCTGTCTGTGTCCTTTATGCATCTTTTCATTATGAGGCACTGTAAAGATAAAGGTAAAAGTTCCCCTCGCACTTATGTGCTAGTTGTTCCTGACTCTAGGGGGCGGTGCTCATCTCCGTTTCAAAGCCAAAGAGCCAGCACTGTCCAAAGACGTCTCCGTGGTCATGTGGCTGGCATGATTAAACACCAAAGGCGCACGGAACGCTGTTACCTTCCCACCAAAGGTGGTTCCTATTTTTCTACTTGCATTTTTTACGTGCTTTCGAACTGCTAGGTTGGCAGAAGCTGGGACAAGTCACGAGAGCTCACTCTGTTCCGCGGCGCTAGGGATTCGAACAGCTGAACTGCCGACCTTTTCTGACCGACAAGCTCTGAGCCACCACTCAGTGAGTAAGTGAGTGAGTAAATAAGTGAGGCACTTACTTGTTGCCAAGCTCCATCTCTGTAACGACAATTTCCTGAACATGCCAATATATGTCCAATTTCGCCTTCAGTTTCTTCCCATCTTTTGGACAGTGACCAACACAGATGGCGGCGATATCATCAACGTTTTTGGAAGAAAACTGGAATACATCCGATGCTCCTCTGTGGATCCCCCCCACATACACACATAAAGCTTTAAAGGTTAATGGAGCAGACAATCACTCACTAATGGGAAGAGGTAAGTGAATGGACTTAGTTTGCAATAATTAATGCAACATACGATACAGCCAGTTTTGCCTAGTGGTTAAGGCACCAGGCTAGAAACCACTGAGGCATGATTCTAGTGAGTTCTAGTCCCACCTTAGGCATGAAAGCTGACTGGGTGACCTTGGGCTAATTACCAGCACACTGTGAGTTCTAGTCCCAACCGAGGCATAAAAGATAGTTTGGCCCAATCACTAGAAGACAGTGAGTTCTTTCTACTCCCACCTTAGGCAAAAAGACAGCTGGGTGTCTTTGGGCCAATCACTCTCTCTCAACTCAACCGGTTCCACCAGAAATGTGCGCACAACAAAAGCGCGCCTGACTAAACCGCGGTGTCTAAAGTGCGGTGACAAAACTGTGCGATGAATGAACGACTAATTAGCCCTAAAGCCCGCCGAAAAAAGCGCGCCGACAGGAGCGCGCTGTAACGTAACCCTAAACCTAACCCTAAACCTAATCCTAAACCTAACTGTAAATCTTACCTTAAATTAAATCGCGCTTCTGTCAGCGCGCTGTTGTCGGCGCGCTTTTGACATCGCGGTTTTAGCGCCGCGGTGTTGTCGGCGCGCTTATGACGTTCGCGCTTTTGACGGGTCACGAACTCAACCACCTCACAGAGTTATCATTCAGGGGGAAATAGGTGGAAGACGGTATGTGCCACGAGTTATTTATACAATTAAATAAATATTTTTAGAGCTTAGAAACTGCCCAGCGCAAATTTATATAGCCATATGTCTGCAAATCATCCCTACGATGTTCCAGGAAGGACTTGTCCACATATAATATTAATTTATAGATGAAAACCGTAATTTCAATTTGTCTGAAAGGTTTCCTGACTTATTTCTTATTAAGAGGCATAAATATAATTGTGTTCGCAAGCAAGCCAACCTTTCTCAATGCACAGGTCACTGAGATAATGCAGGTTCTCCGAACACTTATGAGAAACACTTCAATCAATGAATTAACATCTATCACGTTGCACATATAAACATCCAACTCTTTTAAAGGGAGAAGAAAGGAATGTATTTATTTGGAGATTAGGGAACTGAGATACATCTGCTTAGGAAAGGCACTCCCTAAATGTCGCCAATAATAAATGAATCTTATAACAATATATATATACATATACATATACATGTACATATACATATACATATACATATACATATACATATACATATACATATACATATACATATACATATACATATACATATACATATACATATACATATACATATACATATACATATACATATACATATACATATACATATACATATACATATACATATACATATACATATACATATACATATACATATACATATACATATACACATATATACACATATATACACATATATACACATATATACACATATATACACATATATACACATATATACATATATATACATATATATACATATATATACATATATATACATATATATACATATATATACATACATATACATACATATACATACATATACATACATATACATATATATATATATATATATATATATACATACATACATACATACATACATACATACATACATACATACATACATACATACATACATACATACATATATATATATATATATATATATATATATATATATATATATATATATATTAGATTTCTTTTACAACCCCCGGTATGCCCAAATATGGGAGGAAGGTCACACTTCCACTCTCTGTCCTTCGGCTCGTCACAAGAGACCATCCAGGCAGAAACCCAATATTTTTACTGTTGCCTTTTTGTTACATTTTGTTGTATTTGTGCTGATAAATAAATAAAGGGAGACTAGTATAGATCTATTTCAAGCTATTTAGCTCTCATCAGCTAGCCATACCCTTATTGGGATTTGAACCTGGGCTATATAACATACTAGGCAGACTTCTTAGCCATTAGGCCACAAGTAAAAATATTGGGTTTCTGCCTGGATGGTCTCTTGTGACGAGCCAAAGGACAGAGAGTGGAAGTGTGACCTTCCTCCCATATTTGGGCATACCGGGGGTTGTAAAAGAAATCTAATAGATACCTTTCACCCTGGCTTCGCTGATAACGGATAAGAGCCTGTGGCCTAATGGCTAAGAAGTCTGCCTAGTATGTTATATAGCCCAGGTTCAAATCCCAATAAGGGTATGGCTAGCTGATGAGAGCTAAATAGCTTGAAATAGATCTATACTAGTCTCCCTTTATTTATTTATCAGCACAAATACAACAATATATATATATATTTATAAATACAGTGCTTATTTTTATAAGGAGCAATTGAGTCTGCTGAACAATGCATTCATTAAGGGCAATCTTTTAATCAGCCCAAAGTTGGCTGATTATGATCATTCAGTTGTATAAAGAATGAAGAATTCAGGACATTATAATCATGGCATTATGATAACATACCTTAAAAATCTTCTCTTCCTGGAGTTCTCCAGCAGGAATTCCTTGGAACGCCCTCGCTTGCCTTCAAAAATGATGGATACGTTTTCCTTGGTCTCTGAATCCTCCTTATTGCTGGTAATTGTAAGGATCTCATAAGCTTGAAAGTTCAGAGAAAACAACACGTTAAGGCTCCTAGTTTAGCCTTTCCCTTTCCGTGTTTCATAGATCGGGAGTATCTTGAGGTTTTAAAGAAGAGAATTGGGTGTGTCTAGTTTAATGAAAAGAAGGACCAGGGGAGACGTGATAGGAGTCTTCCGGTATCTCAGGGGTTGCCACAGAGAAGAGGGAGTCAAGCTATTCTCCAAAGCACCTGAGGGCAGAAGAAGAAGCAATGGGTGGAAACTAATCAAGGAGAGAAGCAACTTAGAACTGAGGAGAAATTTCCAGACAGTGAGAACAATTAATCAGTGGAACAGAAGTTGCCTCCAGAAGTTGCGAATGCCCCAACACTGGAAGTCTTTAAGAAGATGTTGGATAGCCATTTGTCTGAAACGGTATAGGGTTTCCTGCCTAAGCAGGAGGTTGGGCTAGAAGACCTCCAAGGTCCCTTTCAACTCTGTCATTCTAATTATAATTCCAACATAGATTGGATGATCATTTGTCTGAAATGGTATACGGCAGTGGTGGCGAACCTTTTTGGCACCAAGTGCCCAAACTAGAATCTATGTGCATATGCGCGCACTAGCACACTGGAAACCCGAAGATCAGCTGGCTGGTGTGCGCATGCCTTTTTGGGGGCCAATTTTGGCTATTTTTGGGGCCGTTTTCATGCCATTTTGGGGGCCATTTTCCGGGTGGTTTTTTGGGGGGGGCTGTTTTCAGGCCATTTTCTTTCTTTTTCACTTATGGCACAAAAAATGCCCTGAAAAATGCTCTGAAAAATGGCCCGAAAACAGCTTGGAAAAGGCTCGAAAAAGACCCCCCAAAATGGCCTGGTTTTTGTCTGTTTTTCGGGCCATTTTCTGGCACTCTTGGCACCCGCGAAGACCAGCTGGCCGGCACACATGTGTGCAATGGAAACCACAAGAGCAGCTGGCGATGGTGCTCATACCCAGAGAGAGGGCTCTGCGTGCCACCTGTGGCACGCATGCCATTGGTTCATCATCACGGGGTAAGGGTCTCCTGTTTGAGCAGTGAATTAGACTTAAAGTCTTCCAAGATCCTTTCCAATTCTGTTATTCTGCATTCTGCTTGGAACAGGAGAGTCCCAATTTTAATCCTTGATGTCCCCAGCGGGTTGGACTAGAGGATCTCCAAGGTCCCTTTCAGCCCTCTGATACTATGGTCTCCAAGAAAAGTGGGAAAACCTGGGAGAACTATTCAACCAATCTGTCCTTCTAAGAGTTACTCAGTAGTTACTATCCGCTTATAGCAATAGCAGTTAGACTTATATACCGCTTCATAGGGCTTTCAGCCCTCTCTAAGCGGTTTACAGAGTCAGCATATCGCCCTCAACAACAATCCGGGTCCTCATTTTACCCACCTCGGAAGGATGGAAGGCTGAGTCAACCTTTGAGCCGGTGAGATTTGAACAGCCGAACTGCAGAACTGCAGTCAGCTGAAGTGGCCTGCAGTGCTGCACTCTAACCACTGCGCCACCTCGGCTCTTGATGTGACAGCTTCTTAACTTTCTTCCCCTGTGATTCCCTGTTTATTTATGAAAGTGCTTCACCGATGCAGGACTGAGAGTTAAAAACTTCAGCTTCAACAGCTGGGGTCACCTTTGTTTAGCCAAACTAGAACATTTAGGGAGGAAAGTCCTGGATGAACATTGGAAAATCTGATCTCCAGAAATCAGGGACGTGCAGTCAGGGGAGGCAGAGCCTCACCACTGTCATCATGAAAAGAAAAAAAAAATGTAAAAGGAAAAAGGCTGAGCTAGTTGCTGCCAGAGTCATCATGGATTGAGATTGAGATTTGTTTTATTTATATGCCGCCCTATTCCCTGCAGGGACTCAGGGCGGCGAACAACTCAAACGGGAAAGGGAACACACAAATACAAGACAAGCATTTAAGATAGCCAACAACCACACCTGTCGAGAGGGGAAGGGAGCTCATCAACCCCAGGCCTGCCGACACAGCCAGGTTTTAACGGCTTTTCGGAAGGCCTGGAGAGAGGTGAGGGTCCGAATCTCTGCGGGGAGTTCGTTCCAAAGGGCCGGAGCCTCCACAGAGAAGGCCCTCCCCCGGGTCATAGCCAGATGGCATTGGCTAGTAGACGGAACCCGGAGGAGGCCGATCCTGTGTGATCTAATGGATCTTTGGGAGGTAATTGGCAGCAGGCGGTCTCTCAAGTACCCAGGTCCAATACCATGAAGGGCTTTATAAGTGACGACTAGCACCTTGAAGCGTATCCAGAGACCGATTGGAAGCCAGTGCAGCTCGTGGAGGATAGGTGTAACGTGGGTGTATCGAGGTACACCCACAATTGCTTGCATGGCTGCATTCTGGACAAGTTGAAGTCTCTGAATGCTCTTCAAGGGCTGCCTTATGTAGAGCGCATGGATGACTCTGCTTAGTGCTTAACTGTTTAAAAAAGCTCTAAAAAAAGTTCCCTCTACAGGAGGCAGCAGGAGAAGGAGGTGCCTCATCTAGTCTGACTTTATGATCACTTGAGCAGAGCTAAGCAAGGGTTAAAAGCCGAAAAATTCCTGACATAGATGAGGCACGTTGTTCTCCTGCCTCCTGTAGAGGGCGCTTTTTAGAGGCTTTTTTAAACAGTTAAGCAGAGTCATCCACGGTGACTCTGGCAGCAACTGGCTCAGCCTGACCTCAGCTCTTACCTTTTTCCTTTTACATTTTTTTCTTTTCATGATGGCAGGCAAGAGCAGAGTTGAAATCCTCTCTGAAACAGCTGGAAAAGGTATGTGTGGGTCGGAGGGAGGGGAGGAATTGAAATTTCATCCTCCTGGTGCAACTTTGTGCGTGCGTGCGTGTGTGTGTGTGTGTTTGAGAGAGGTGGGAGGAAGCATATTGAGACAGTTCTTTAGTTTATGCACTATGTAACACTCTAATACTATGCCTTTGGGTCTTCTGAAATTTTAATTATCCAATCATTAAGAAAAACAAAGTTTTCAGTAGAATGAATTTCCACTTCTACTTACACCTGCCAGCCAAAATGCTGCTAGTGGTATTGCTAACATGGGCTGAGGAGGAAAACCTAAATTTTCTGAATCCTGGTGCAACTTTGTGTGTGTGTGTGTTTGAGAGAGGGGGGAGGGAGGGAGAGAGGGAGGAAGGAGGGGAAGGGAGAAGAAAAAGAAAAAGAAAGGAGGAAACTTATTTAGCAAAGGAGAAAAACAAATGCTGTCACTTTAAATCGGAACTGAGCATGCCTGGCTATGGAATTCTGGGAGTTGAAGTCCACAAGTCTAAAAAAAATTGCTGCCTCACCAGCCATATAACTAACGCACCTCACTTCCAGAAATATATGAAATTTAAAACTCAAAACACATAGCGTTGAATTAACCTGTTGATCAGCTATCATGAGATTGTTTGTTTAGTTGCTTTCTCGAAATCTCTAAAAGTAAGATTAAGACAACTGCATTTTCTTCTCTCTCGGCTTTCATAAGATTAGTTTATTCGATCATGCACTGAAAAAATGCTCTATTTCTGTTTTTTTTTTAGCCTGCACATCCAGAAGATATTTATGACAAGGAGAGTCAGACTCATGGTCTCATTTATCCCATTTCCACCCAGCGTGTCGGCTCACGAAAGTGACAGGAATAAGGAGGCCTCAGAACTTCAGCGTTTGAGGAGATGGCTAACAAAAATGCTATAAGCTGAAAAGAGCATTTTGCAGTGGCATCTCATCTCATTCCATCCAGAGAAACAGAGTTGGAAGGGACCTTGGAGGTCTTCTAGTCCTGTTCAGATTGCAAGCCCTACACCACTACAGCCCAGTCTCTTCTTAAAAACCTCCACTGATGGAGTATGGTTCCACTGATTAATTGTTCTGTCAGGAAATCCTTCCTTAGTTCTAAGTTGCTTCTGTCCTTGATTAGTTTCCACCCATTGCTTCTTGTCCTGCCCTCAGGTGCTTTGGAGAACAGCTTGACTTCCTCTAATTCGTGGCAGCTCCACAAATATTGAAACACTGCTATCATGTCACCCCTAGTCCTTCTTTTCATTAAACTAGACATACCCAGTTCCTGCAACTGTTCTTCATATGTTTTAGCCTCCAGTCCCCTAATAATCTTTGTTGCTCTTCTCTGCACTCTTTCTAGAGTCTCCACATCTTTTCTACATTGTGGCAACCAAAACTGAATGCCGTATTCCAAGTGTGGCCTTACCAAAGCATTATAAAGTGGTATTAACACTTCACGTGATCTTGATTCTCTCCCTCTGTTTATGCAGCCTAGAACTGGGTTGGCTTTTTTGGCAGCTGATGCACACGGCTGGCTCATATTTCAATGGTTGTCCACTAGGACTTCAAGATTCCTCTCCAAGTCACCACTAATGAGCCAGGAATCACCTATGCTATACCTGTGCATTTGGTTTTCCTTGCTTGTTTCACAACTTACAGGTTCGTTCTTTCAATTCCAAAATGTCATTATTGGCACAGGCCAGTTCCCGTATAATCTGGCCATCATCTTCATCTTTTGCAAGCCAGCGGTCACACTGGAAACGGAAAATTTTGTCCACAAGAGAGTCTTCAATATCAATATATTCCAGATGCCAGCCTGGTGCGATTCCTGTTGGAACAAAAGAATCTTATGGCTTTGGTAGATGAAGCAATTTGATTCATACTATAGGCTAGGGGTCGGCAACTTTAAACACTCAAAGAGCCACAAAGGTCCTAAACGGAAGCCCCCCATTCAATTCTGGAGCTGACCGGAAGTCCGGTTCCCCCACCATAGAGTCTCCTCCTAGCACGGCATCCTTTTTCCTCTGCTGACCGGAAGTCCGATTCCCGCCACCACCACCACCATAGAGTCTCCTCCTAGTGCAACATCCTTTTTCCTCTACCTGTCCTAACCGAAAGCCCTATCAATTGTGGAGCCAACTGGTGACAGGGAGCCACATCAGAAGGATAAAAGAGCCACATGCGGCTCCAGAGCCGCAGGTTGCTGACCCCTGCTATAGGCAGTCCTCAAATTATGACCCCTAGGGGGTTTGAAAAATCTGCAGACAATTCTTGACTTACGACCACAATGGAGCCTAAACATTTCTGCCTCTGCTAAGCGAGGCAGTGATTAAGTAAGTTTTGCTCCATTTTATGACCTTTCTTGCCACAGTTGTTAAGTGTAACACTGCGATGGTAAGTTAGTAACATGGTTGTTAAGTGAATTTGGTTTTCCCATCGATTATGCTTGTCAGAAGGTGGCAAAAGATGATCAGATGACTGCAACCTTCATAAATACGAATCAGTTGCCCTCCTTTTGAATTTTGATCCCCCAGGGGGATGCTGCAGTGGGAAAACTGGTCCCAAGTCATTTTTTCAATGCTGTTGTAACTTTGAACTGTCGCTAAGCAATCGGTTTTAAGTCAAGGACTACATGTACCTAGAGGTAACTAGGACAAGGCATGTCCATTTCCAGTCAGAAGGCAAATTGGGGAGTGTTTTTCTCACCACTTCTAACTTTTGTTATTTGGAACCAAATAACAGAATAACAGAGTTGAAAGGGACCTTGGAGGTCTTCTAGTCCACCCCCCTGCTTAGGCAGGAAACCCTACACCACTTCAGACAAATGGTTGTCCAATCTCTTCGTTAAAACTTCCAGTGTTGGGGCATTCACAACTTCTGGAAGCAAGTTGTTCCATTGATTAATTGTTCTAACTGTCAGGAAATTTCTCCTTAGTTCTAAGTTGCTTCTCTCCTTGATTAGTTTCCACCCATTGCTTCTTGTCCTACCCTCAGGTGCCTTGGAGAATAGCTTGACTCCCTCTTCTTTGTGGCAGCCTCTGAGATATTGGAAGATTGCTATCATGTCTCCCCTAGTCCTTCTTTTCATTAAACTAGACATACCCAGTTCCTGCAACCGTTCTTCATATGTTTTAGCCTTCGGTCCCCTAATCCTCTTTATTGCTCTTCTCTGCACTCTTTCTAGAGTCTCCACATCTTTTCTACATCGTGGCGACCAAAACTGGAAGCAGTAATGATTAATATGGAAATGGCAGTGAAAGCAAACTATGGTTTATGAGTGAGAAGGAGGAGTTGAGATCCCTTTTCAAAATTTATTTTCAAAATAAACTCCCGTGCCTATTACTTTCGAAGCAGTTATCCAAAATCAACCGCCTTGTCGGTTGTACAATACCAACTCATGTATTCCGGGCACAACAATGCATTTAAAGTCTCTTTGCTTGGTATTGAGCAATGTGCTTATGAGAGAAGCTCGTACACACAACATAGACAAATTGGTTGCTGTTATTGCACAAAGAAATAGAAATATGTGGAGAGCTACTTGTACAATGTAAAACACAATGGCGAAGGGGAAAGGAAGAGGGAGGAGGAGGAGGAGGAAGAGAGGGAGGCAAAGAGCCGAGAAGAGAAGAGCTGAGGTGGCGCAGTGGTTAAATGCAGCACTGCAGGCTCCTTCAGCTGACTGCAGTTCTGCAGTTCGGCTGTTCAAACCTCACCGGCTCAGGGTTGACTCAGCCTTCCATCCTTCCGAGGTGGGTAAAATGAGGACCCGGATTGTTGTTGGGGGCAATATGCTGACTCTGTAAACCGCTTAGAGAGGGCTGAAAGCCCTATGAAGCGGTATATAAGTCTAACTGCTATTGCTATTCCTAAAGAGAGAGGGGGAAAGAGGAGAGGAGAACAAGAGAGAGAAGGAGAGGGGGATAGGGAGAGAGAGGAAGGGGAAATGGAAGAGGGAGGGGGAGAGGGAGGGAGAGGGAGGGGGAAAGGGAGACAAAGAGAGGGAGGCAAAGAGAGAGGGGAAGGAGAGGGAGAAGAAGAGAGAGAAGGAGAGGGGAGAGTGGGAGGAGGAGAGAGAGGGAGGGATTTAAATTCTAGGCATCCAACTCTATCATTCCATGATTCTAATTTCTCAAAATTCTGTGCTTGTCTTGCTTACCCCTAGAAAAGATACAATGGAGTAGAGGCCATATTTGGCTTAATAGAAGCCAAAGCATATCAGCCCACTAGTGCTCGGATAATACACTGAATTAGTTAATAGCAACTCGAGTGAGTGAGTGTGCTGTGCATGCCAGGAGTGGGTTCCCGGCTTCTGCTACTGTTGGTTTGCTCAGGGATCTGCTTTGGGTGCACGCGCGCATACACAGTAGTACAAGCACAGAAGGAAAAAAACAAGATGGCGGCGTCTATGGCGCTGCCAGTAGAACCAGTTCAGGGCGTGACAGGCTGAGTTACTACCTACTTGGCCGAACTGGTCCAAACTGGTAGGAACCCCCTCTGGCACAAAACCAATGTGTCTGCTTCATTGAAAGTTGAAATAATTGTGAAAACCCATAACTTAGGCCTTGCTGACATAGGGGGTTTTCACGGTAGTTAACATATATCTGTGAGAGATGGACTGTAAGGAAGGCTGAGTGCCGAAGAACTGATGCTTTTGAATTGTGGTGTTGGAGGAGAACTGTGAACTCACAAAGCATCCCTGGCCTGCTCTTGAGTTGCCATAGGTGAGGGGGATGGGAAACTAGCAAAGCAGCATGGCAGTCACAAACACACCAACACATTCCAGGCATATCTTTCTCAAGGCTGTCTCCCCGGTTACCCGTCAAAGTGAAAGTGCTTCGTTGGAGAATGTGATTTTTGACACACCATAGGGGGAGGGGGGAAACAGGGTCATAATTGGGCCGTAAATTATGTGGGGTCAGAGTTGGCTTCACTTGGGTATGTGCCAACATGTTGCTCCTAATAAATAACTGGATTTCTTTTGAAGCTTGGCTCGAGGCTCATGATTTAATTAGGGCATCCGTCAGAACACTGTAAAGACCCTTGGATTGCAAGGAGATCCAATCCGTCGACCCTAAAGGAAATCAACCCTGACTGTCCTTTGGAAGGAGAGATCCTGAAGCTGAAGCTCAAATAATTTGGCCACCGAATGAGAAGAGGGGACTCCATGGAGAAGGGAAATGATGATGTTGGGAAAGATGGAAGGCCAAAGGAGAAGGGGACAGCAGAGGATGAGATGGTTAAATGGTGTCATTGATGCAAAGAACGTGAATTTGGGCAAGCTCAGGAGGACAGAGGGTCTGGTATGCTGTGGTCCATGAGGCCACAAAGAATCAGACGCGACTTAGCAACTGAACAAAAACAACAACAATAATAATTCAGGAACTAGGCTAAGGCTGTTATACGACTGTATCTAGTGTGTGATAGTCAAGGAGAGAACCAGCCTAGAACCAAGGAGAAATTGTCTGACAAGGAAAACAATTAACCAATGGAACGACTTGCCTCCAGAAATTGTAGGTGCTCCATCTCTGGAGGCCTTTAAGAAGGGATGGGACCTAAATGGTTTAGAGCAGTGATGACTAACCTTTTCCCCATCACGTGCCAAAAGCAGGGGAAGCGCAGAGGGGTCGTGAGTGGGAGTGCCCACACCCATAATGCTATGTGTGCACGACCCCCACCCTCCCCCTGCTTTTGATGTGCAATGGACCTGTTTCTCACCATTCCCAGGCTCCAGAGGCTTTCTAGGAGCCTGGGGAGGGGGAAAACAGCCTCCCCGAGCCCCCCTCCCGGAGGCCCTCCAGAGGCCTCCCTGAAGGCTCCGGAGGGCAAAAAACAGCCCTAAGGGCAACCTGGAAGTAACTTCCCAGAAGTGACAACTTAGAAGTGATTTTCGGAAGTGACAACCTGAAAGTGACTTCCGCAAGTGACAACCTGGAAGTGACTTCCCGGAAGTGACAACCTGGAAGTGGCTTCTCAGAAGTGAAAACCTGAAAGTAACTTCCCAGAAGTGACTAGAAGTGACTTCCGGAAGTGACAACTTGAAAGTGACTTCCCGGAAGTGACAACCTGGAAGTGGCTTCTCAGAAGTGACAACCTGGAAGTGACTTCCGGAAGTGAAAACCTGGAAGTGACTTCCGGAAGTGACAACCTGGAAGTGACTTCCCAGAAGTGACAACCTGGAAGTGACTTCCGGAAGTGACAACCTGAAAGTGACTTCCGCAAGTGACAACATGGAAGTGACTTCCCGGAAGTGACAACCTGGAAGTGGCTTCTCAGAAGTGACAACCTGAAAGTGACTTCCGCAAGTGACAACATGGAAGTGACTTCCCGGAAGTGACAACCTGGAAGTGGCTTCTCAGAAGTGACAACCTGAAAGTGACTTCCGCAAGTGACAACCTGGAAGTGACTTCCAGAAGTGACAACCTGGAAGTGACTTCCGGAAGTGACAACCTGGAACTGACTTCCGAAAGTAACAACCTGGAACTGACTTCCCAGAAGTGACAACCTGGAAGTGGCTTCTCAGAAGTGACAACCTGAAAGTGACTTCCGCAAGTGACAACATGGAAGTGACTTCCCGGAAGTGACAACCTGGAAGTGGCTTCTCAGAAGTGACAACCTGAAAGTGACTTCCGCAAGTGACAACATGGAAGTGACTTCCCGGAAGTGACAACCTGGAAGTGGCTTCTCAGAAGTGACAACCTGAAAGTGACTTCCGCAAGTGACAACATGGAAGTGACTTCCCGGAAGTGACAACCTGGAAGTGGCTTCTCAGAAGTGACAACCTGAAAGTGACTTCCGCAAGTGACAACATGGAACTGACTTCCCGGAAGTGACAACCTGGAAGTGGCTTCTCAGAAGTGACAACCTGAAAGTGACTTCCGCAAGTGACAACATGGAAGTGACTTCCGCAAGTGACAACATGGAAGTGACTTCCCGGAAGTGACAACCTGGAAGTGGCTTCTCAGAAGTGACAACCTGAAAGTGACTTCCGCAAGTGACAACCTGGAAGTGACTTCCAGAAGTGACAACCTGGAAGTGACTTCCGGAAGTGACAACCTGGAACTGACTTCCGAAAGTAACAACCTGGAACTGACTTCCCAGAAGTGACAACCTGGAAGTGGCTTCTCAGAAGTGAAAACCTGAAAGTGACTTCCGGAAGTGACAACCTGGAAGTGACTTCCCGGAAGTGAAAATGTGGAAGTGACTTCCCAGAAATAAAAACCTGAACGTGACTTCCGAAAGTGACAACCTGGAAGTGGCTTCCGGAAGTAACAACCCAGAAGTGACTTCCAGTTTGCCCATAGGGCCATTTTTTATGCTCCGGAAGCTTCAGGGAAGCCTCCGGAAGCTTCAGGGAAGCCTCCTGAAGCCTCCAGAGAGTGAAAAATAGCCCTACAGGCAAACCAGTCATTTTTCACCCTCTGGAGCCTTCAAGAGGCTTCCCTGAAGCCTCCGGAACGCTAAAAACAGCCCAACACACAAATCGGAAGTCTGCTCCCATTTCTTCAGGGAAGCCTCCGGAGGGTGAAAAACGGCCAAAAAAGAAGGCTGAAGTCAGCTGGCTAGTGCACGCATGCGCGCTGGAGCTGACAGGGCAGCACCTCACGTGCCCTAACAAATGGCTCCACGTGCTACCTGTGGCACGCGTGCCATAGGTTCACCATCACAGGTTTAGAGTCTCCTGCTTGAGCACGGGGTTGGACTAGGAGACCTCCAAGGTCCCCTTCTGCTCTTTTATTCTGTTATAATTAGGCATAGGTAGAGTGAAAGCAGGAATCCTGTTCAACACATAGACAGATGTTGGCTTGACAGCAGCTCTTGTGAGGTCTACATGGAATGGCAATTAAGGGCTAGCTAGCTAGCTTAATTATTGTACTCAGGGTCTGCTCAGCAAGTGAACACGGCCACAGGGCTCAGTTCTGGATCCTGAACTTTTTAATCTTTTGATTAATGAAGTGAATGAGAAGGCGGAGGACGCGCTCATCAAATCTGTAGATGGCACCCAATTGGGGAGGGAGATCAAATGCCTTGGAACACTGAAATCCATCCCTGGAGAACAGAAGGGACAATAACAACAGGATTAAATTTACCAGAGACAAAATGCAAAATGCTTCATTTTAGAAAAGGACGACAAATGCTTAGGTATGGAGTGAAGGGATTTCTGGCTGGGCAAAAATACTTGTGAAAAAGAGGCTGAAAAGATAATTATTTACAGATTTTTTTTTTCTTTTAAAAAAAAAGAGCCATATGGTGAAGAAGGAAATGCAGTTTTAGGCTTCAACGGAAACATAATTTGCAAAGTACAGGAAGGAATACTTCCTCCCCCTCCCCCTTTTTTAAAACTGTTTTTTCCTGCTGTGTCCCACTCTGGGTGCCAGAAAAACTAGATTAGGTTCACAAAAGGATAATAGAGACAGCCAGGGCCCTTTAAAAAAAAAAGTCCTATGAAATTAAGGGCATGGAGACTAAAGTGTACGAAGAATGGTTGCAAGAATTCGGAATAGTTAGTCTAGAGAAAAGAAGGAGTAGGGGGTAACATAGCAGTATCCTTGAGGGACTGCCACAAAGAAGAGAAGGTCATCCTATTTTCCAAAGCACCAGAAGGGAAGACAAGAAACAATGGATGGAAACTAATCAAGGAGAGAGAAGCAACATGGAATTAAGGAGAAACTTCCCGAGAGTGAGAATAATTAGGCGGTGGAACGACTTCAGAAGTTGTAGGTGCTCCAACACTGAAGGTTTTTAAAAGGAGATTGGACATCCACTTGTCTAAAAGGGTAATAGGGTGTCCTGCCTGAGCAGCGGGCTGGACTAGGAGACCTCCAAGGTCCCTTCCAGCTCAATTCCGATTGATCTTTTATTTTATTTATAGCTTTATTGATTAGCCTATAGGCCATATCAAAGCACAAGGTTCAAACACGTATCACCAATAAAATCCCATACAAGCAATTTAAAATAAGAGTAGGGTGAAATACAATAGTTATAGGATACGATACAATAGAATTTAATACATAAATATGTACAATAGAATAAAATGGCATAAAACTATATTTCGGTGTCACCCTTACAATTTACCCCAATCAGTCCCACGGATGCAGATTTCAACCGAACCATTTTGTTTAAACACTGTGCTGTGTGAAATGTTATTTTCAGGTTCTGGCTGCACATCAAGTAAGGTGTTTTTTGATATGGGGATTCCAATGGTTCAATCTGTTTGGTATATAGACCAAGGTAGCTGTCTCTCATCCCTTTATACAAGCAACAATCAAATAGGATGTGAGCCAGGCCTTCTACCTCTGCAGAGATGCTCATTGTGGGATACAGAATGTCTATTCCGATTGATTGATTGATTGATTGATTGATTGATTGATTGATTGATTTGAAAAGACTTTGAAAGAATTGGTAATGACAGAATAACAGGTAACGTGTGTGCAAGAACCGATATCTATCACTCCTGAATGCAGGATACACAACAATGGATCACAAGAAAAAAGGTTTCAACTGAATATTAGAAAAAAAAAATGGGTTACGGTATGAGGAGCTGGATGGTAGAATCTATTCCCAAGAGAAGCCAACTTTTCATTCAAAGTCTTCAATCAGATGGTAGACAGCTGTCACTCAGTGCTGCTTCAGTGTCAACCTGGAAGCTGACCTGAATGAAGCCATTTTGAAGTTTCACTGTTGCCACACTGGAGCTGAGGGATAGGGAGGGGCATAATACAGACAGCTGGGGTTTTGTAGCCAAAGCAAAATACTTTCTCTTGGGAACCAAGGACATTCTCACACCTGGTCAGAGGGAGGAGGAGTGATGTTGCCTGGCAACCGGACGACACCCTGATTGGACCGTGTGACTGATTGTTTGGGGAAAGGGGAAAAATGTTTACTTTTAATTAGGTTAAAAACCGTGGGAAGCTTCAGAGTCGGTTTTCACCAGATCTGTGCCAGTATGGTATGTCCTAATAAAACTATTCTTCTGGTCTTTCTGGCTTTTTCTTTGAAGATGTTTCGCTTCTCATCTAAGAAGCTGAAGGTCAGAGTTGAAGAAGCTTCTTGGATGAGAAGCGAAACAACTTCAAGAAGAAAAAATCAGAAAAGTCCAGTTGCTTAAGCCAGTTGCTCCCTGTCTATGGAGATTCTCAGTCATCCAGGTCATGGTTGTCCCAAAGATGCTTTTTTCAAGAAGACTTTCTTCAGCTCCGATTGGATGAATGGAAATCCCTCCGTTCCCCATCACCCAGTCAGAGCTGAAGACGCTTCTTGGATGAGAAGCGAAACGTCTTCCAAGAAAAACCAGAAAGTCCAGTTGCCTTGGGTAGTTGTTGTTAAGTCACTACAGTTGTGTTTAACTCTTCACAACCCTGTGGACCACAGAATGCCAGTCGTCGTCCCTCCATCTTTCCCTGCCTCCTGGAATCTGCTCAATTTCATGTTCATTGCACCAATGACCCCCATCTAACCAACTCAACATCCTCTGCCGTCTCCTTCTCTTTCTGCCTTCCATCTTTCCCCAAGACCGGGGTCTTCTCTGAGGAGTCCTCTCTTCCCATTGGGTGGCCAAAGTATTTGAGCTTGAGCTTTCTCTGGTTAGCTACCGCTTAAATGTACATGGGAAGCGGTGGCTCAGTGGCTAAGGCGCTGAGCTTGTTGATCCGAAAGGTCAGCAGTTTGGCAGTTTGAATCCCTAAGCGCCGCATAACGGAGTGAGTTCCCGTGACTTGTCCCAGCTTCTGCCAACCTGGCAGTTCGAAAGCATGTAAAAATGCAAGTAGAAAAATAAGGACCACTTTTGGTGGGACGGTAACAGTGTTCTGTGCATCTTCGGCCTTTAGTCATGCCGGCCACGTGACCACAGAGACGTCTTCGGACAGCGCTGGCTCTTCAGCTTTGAAATGGAGATGACCACTGCCCCATAGAGTCGGGAACGATTAGCACATAGTATGTGCAAGGGGAACCTTTACCTTTTTAAATGTACATGTGCTTTCTTTTAGAGAAAACAAGCTTTTTTAAAAAAAATAGAAATCACAGTATCATTTGTGTTTGGATGGAGCATAATCTTTTTTTATATTGTTTATTTATAGATTTTTTCCTTCTTTAAGCTACATAGATGCTTAATGAGCAGTGTATTGTCCGTATCCATTTGTTCACACAAAGTTAATAATCTGCTCGTGAAAGTAATGTTCATAATAACAACCATAATTGAAATACTAATAGTTGCTTCTTTGTGATAAAACTCTTACATCATTTACTTATAATACGCCTTAATGCTAATATTAGTAATCAAAATAATAATATTGATAATAACAACAACTATAGTACTAATACTGATATATATAGTACAAGTTGTTAGATTCTTTTCTTATATACATATTATTAATCTTTCATCTTCTAATTTCCATCTTTCTTCAACCGTTGAGAAAAGGGTTCAACCATTAGGAAATATTCTGTTTCTTCCTTATAATTAATGTTAATCTGCACTATCTAATATTTTTCTAATTATACTTTCATCTCTAGGTATATCTTCATTTTTCCAGTATTGTGCAAATACAATTCTCTCTGCTGTCAACATGTCTATAATTAAATATGTAGTCCCTTTGTTATAGTTTTCTGGTAATATACCTAACAAAAATCTTTCTGGTTTTAGATCTATATGTTGTTTTATCATTTTGGATGGATCATAACCTTGAACTTGTGTAACACTTCCAAGACAAAGAAGTGGGAAGGACAATAAACAATATTGTTATTATCCAACAATAAAATGGATTTAAAAAATAAATAAATAAATAAAATTGAATTTCAGGTAGTCCTCGACCACAATTGAGCCCAAAATTTCCATTAACTAAGCCAGACAGTTGTTAAGTGAGTTCTTCCTTGTTTCACGCCTTTTCTTGCCACCATTGTTAAATGAATCGCTGCCGTTGCTATGTTAGCAGACTGTTGTTAAGTGAATCTGGTTTCTCCTTTCACTTCACTTGTGAGAAGGTTGCAAATGGTGATCATGTGACCTCAGGACACTGCAACCGTCATAAATACGAACCACTTCCCAAGTGTCTGAATTTTTGATTACATGACTGCGGGGATGCTGCAACGGTTGTGAGTGCGAATAACGGTCACCGGTTGCTTTTTTTCAATGTCATCGTAACTTCGGTCACTAAATGAATGGTTGTAAGGCGAGGACTACATTTAATCAAAGAAAGCTCAATTGACTATTCCTCTCTATCTAATAAGGTCCCCACTCTGTTTTTAAAGAAGTTGTGAGGTCTACAACTCAAAGCTTTGAGAGCAGTGGTGGGATTCAAAGTTTTTTGCTATTGGTTCTGTGGGCGTGGCTTTGTGGGCGTGGTGTGGCTTTGTGGGCGTGGCAGGGGAAGGATACTGCAAAATCCCCATTCCCTCCCCATCCCACTAACCTGCTTTTCAGCTCCGTTCTCCTGTTCAGGGCAACAAAAGAAGATCAGCTGGGATGCTGGGAGTCAGCAGGGGCGCGGCCAGCCTATTTGCCGGTTCTCCGAACTACTCAAAATTTCCGCTACCGGTTCTCCAGAACCTGTCAGAACTGGCTGAATACCACCTCTGTTTGAGAGACTGTCCCTTAAAATGTACCCTAACTTGTGGACTTTACCTTTGTTGTCGTGCCAGATCCGCACTTTGCAGAGATCCCCGAGACTGAAGATGTCAGGAAAATAGAAGACATCCAGCTGGTTCTTTTCAAACTTGTTGGACCTGTTTGATTCCTTCAAAGCCAAGGTCCCACTGTCCCCGTTCTCTCCCCAAATAATCATGGAGACATTGGCATCGGTTCCAGCACCTGCAAGGGAATCAGTGAGAAGAGAAACGGCCCTCAGAAGACATCTATGGAGCTTCTCCATCATCCAGGTTGTCCCAAAGATGCTTTTTCAAAAGGCAACTGTGTCAGAGAATTTATGACTGGCAGAGACAAGGTAACAAGGTCAGCCAATGAATAGGGCTTAGTAACAAGGTCAGCCAATGAATAGAGCTTAGTAACAAGGTGGGGCAATGGGTGCCGAGACAGTAAGGAGCCTGGGCGTGGCTTAGCTGTGCTAAGCTCTGAGAACTGAAACTGAAACTAGTCTGCTGCTGGAACTGAAACCAATCTCTCCTCTATACCGCGTTGGAAGAACCACTCTTAGTTTCAGGCCTGCAGCCATCTTTTCTGGTGGATCTCAGGCCTGCCACACTTTCTATTATTCTACTATGCATTTTCTATTGTGGGAAAATGGGAAGGGGGATTGTACAGAGTGAGATGCGATGTAGCCATAACAAAATTCTTTCTAGAAAGCCAAGGTCATCCTTTGTCTCTGCACTGCTGTACCCAACCAGAACTGGATGGGAGGAAGGTGCCAGCATGGCAGTGGGAGATTGGACCATGGATGGACTTGTGGGTGGGGTGGGGGCAAGATCTTGAACTTTCAACTGGGTGGGGAAAACCGGGAAGCTTTCAGATTCGGGTTTTCCCAGATGTGCCAACATGGCTCTCTTAATAAATTGGAACTTTGAGGAATACTTTGCCTCGGACTCTGATTTAATTTTGGATGCTATTAGGAACCCTGACACTTGGCATTGTATATATGTCTCGTGTGTTATATGTATATAAAGAGAAGTTAATGAATCCTGCTGCATCAGTTACCTCTGGATTTGATTTCTGCAACAAACTCTGACAAACTGGAAGTCCTTAGTTATTTTTCCTTGAAATGAAGCTTCTTGGATGAGAAGCGAAACCATTTCAAAGAAGGGGGGGAAAAACCAAGGAAGTCCAGTTGACTTTTGGAAAAGGATCTTGGGGGCATCAGGAGATGTTCATGCTGGATGAGGGAGCTGCAAGTCTATAGACAGAAATTAATAGGATGGGATTCTCATTTAATGTAGAATCCACAAAGGGTTTGAAGCACCGTCTCTAGTTGCCCATTTTGGACCTTTGATGTAATTCTTCTCTGTTAAGTAGGCAACTCTGTACATTTCAGCAGTGGATCGGACAAGTACGTCTCAAAAAGAGAAGAAGACTCCAGAGACCACCCTGCATGAAACAGACTGAGGGCCTTGCTAGCTACAAGTGAATTTAGACCAGACATTATTCCTCCTGGTTCAAGATCTGTCCAGTCTATTAGCTTTCAGCACAGGGGGAACTGAAAAAGCTGCTGTCCAAAGGCAGCAGATCAAAATTAAGTTATCTTCTTCCTATTGATTTCTTTCTTCCCTGCGGCTCAGCAACATCTCTGAAGTCGCTTTCAGAAATACAAAGGATGGTGGCAACCGTATCCTCTGCTATTACGGGCCCATCCAACTAGTAAACCTCTCCTCCTCCTCCTCCTTCTCTCCTTCTTCTCCCCCTCTTCTTCTCCTTCTTCTTCTTCTCCTCTCCTCCTCCTCTTCTTCTCCTCCCGCTCCCCCTCTTCTTCTCCTCCTCCTTCTCCCCTTCTCCTTCTTCTTCCTCTCCTCTTCTTCTCCTCCTCTTCTCCTCTTCTTCTCTTCCACCTCCTTTCCTCCTCCTCCTCTTCTTCTGTTCCTCTCCCCCTCATCTCCTTCTCTTCCATCTCCCCTTCTCCTTCTTCCTTTCTTCCCCCTCTCCTTTTCTTCTCTGCCTTCTCCCCTTCTCCTTCTTCTTCCTCTCCTCTTCTTCTCCTCATCTTCTCCTCTTCTTCTCCTTCCCACCTCTCCTCCTCCTCATCTTCTTCTGTTCCTCGCCCCCTCCTCTTCTTCTCCTCCATCTCCCCTTCTCCTTCTTCCTCTCCTCCTCCTCTCCTCCTCCTTTTCTTCTCCTCCTTCTCCCCTTCTCCTTCTTCCTCTCCTCTTCTTCTCCTCCTCTTCTCCTCTTCTTCTCCTCCCCCTCCTCTCCTCCTCCTCCTCTTCTTCTGTTCCTCTCCCCCTCCTCTTCTTCTCCTCCATCTCCCCTTCTCCTTCTTCCTCTCCTCCTCCTTTTCTTCTCCTCCTTCTCCCCTTCTCCTTCTTCTTCCTCTCCTCTTCTTCTCCTCTTCTTCTCCTCCTCCTCCTCTTCTTCTGTTCCTCTCCCCCTCATCTCCTTCTCCTCCATCTCCCCTTCTCCTTCTTCCTCTCCTCCCCCTCCTCTCCTACTCATCCTCTTCTTCTGTTCTTCTCCCCCTCCTCTTCTTCTCCTTCTCCTTCTTCCTCTCCTCTTCCTGTCCTCCTCCCCCTCCTCCTTCTTCCTCCTCCTCCTCTCCTCTTCTCCTCCTCCTCTCCTCCTCCTCTTCCTCTCTTCCTCCTCCTCCTTTTTCTTCCTCCTCCTCTCCTCTTCTCCTCCTCTCCTCCTCCTCTTCCTCTCTTCCTCCTCCTCTTCTTCTCCTCCCCTCCCCCTCTCCTCTTCCTCCTCTTCCTCTTCTCCTCCTTCTCCTCCTCCTCTTTCTCTTACTCCTCTCCCTCACTTCAAATCCACACTGTACAGTTTCATAAATTATTACAAAGCCCCCATTCCTATTTCCAGAAATAGCTGATCATTTGTTTCCGAGGAGCTCAGAAATAGGGCAGGTAGGGTACAGCTAGCAAAACAATGGCTTAACTTAAGTAAGCATCAGGAATGAATGGAGTTATAAGCTGTGTTTGCAGAACATGGTTAATTAAGGACCAAATGAAGCAACTTTCTGGATTCCTACAGGATGTAAAATGAAAGTAATTCTAACTGGAATATTATAAATGCACAACATTAAACTAAAACTGGAACATTATAAATGCATTTGCTGAAAGTAGCTAGAGCCCAAGGAAAAAGTGGGGGATTTAATGCTTGAGGAGAGAATCTCGGCCTTTTCAACGACTTTCAATTTTTACATCATTTGATAAGCACTGTCAATATTTGAGATTAATATCTGCCAATATTTCAACTTGAGCTGGAGCAAAATATATCCTCCAACCCATCCAGAGGACTTAAGAGAAAAATCCCTGAAGAATTTCAGTCTCTCTCAGCTACTGAGATCTCCTCCAAAGCTTGACACATCCTTAGTTTTATATCAGGTTTTGTCTCAAGCAAAATTCGAAGACTCGGAATAAAATCTAAGAAGCCCCCAAAGCATTTTGAGAAATTTCTCCAGGGCTATTTCCATTTTCCAAAGATCATGCTGGTTTTGCTTCTAAAGCTAATACACGGTGTTGTGGCCTGCAAGGGGCCAGTGAAGCTGGTGGCAGACCCAGACAGGGAGGAGGTTGGGGAGGAACATGGGCCAGTCCTGGAGTCTGGGGAAGGCTCTGATGAGGGCTCTGCGTCAAAGGCAGAGATGGGGCCAGAGCTGTCTGACAGTTATCAGCTGCCTTCGGAGTCGGACATCAGTGAGGCAGAGGAACAGCTGGAGCCTGTTCCCAGTGTGCGCATGCACAGAGTTGCCAGACAAATGGAACGGCTAAGGAACAAGGGTCGGTAAAATGAGGACCCCAGTTGGTGGGGGCAATGTTGTGGCCCGCCAGCAGAGCTGGCAGCAGAGTCAGACAGTGAAGACATTGGGAAGAAACATGGGCCAGTCCTGGAGGCTGGGGAAGGCTCGGATAACGGCCCTTCATTGGAGGCAGAGAGAGGACCAAGGCCTTCGGAGCTAGACAGCAGTGGGGCAGAAGGACAGCTGGAGCCTGTTCCCAGTGTGTGCATGCGCAGAGCTGCCAGATGAAGGGAACAGCTAAAGAACAAGGCTCAACTTGGGAGTAAGGCCACAGGTGGATGGTGAATGGCCCCTCCCATAGGGAATAAAAGAGGAGCGAAAGGGGAGTGGAGTTTGCAGGAGACAATTAGTTCATTCCTGCATTCTTGCCAAGTATTGCGGAGTCTGAAAGATATCGGCCTGGCTACTCTCCAAGCCTGATAAAGGTCGGTAATTGGGAACTATCTTGAAAGACTGTGGAGGAGGAAAGACTTTGCTGGAGAGGAATTCACTGTCAATTAAATAAAAGGGGTTTATCAGGATGAGGACTCGGCTTCATGCTGCTGGGGAAGCCTAGATCAGAACAGGTAGTCCTTGACTTAGGACCACAACTGAGGTCCAAAATTTCTGTTGTTAAGTGAGACAAATGTTAAGGCAGTTTTTTCCCATTTTACGACCTTCCTTGCCACTGTTGTTAAGCCAATCACCGCAGTTGTTCGTTTAGTCACATGGTTGTTAAGTGAATCTAGCTCCCCCCTCGACTTTGCTTGTCAGAAGATCGCAAGAGGGGAATCACCTGACCCCGGGACACTGCGACCGTCACAAATATGAACCAGTTTCCCAGTGGCCAAATTTTGATTGTGTGACGATGGGGATGCTACAATGATTGTAAATATGAAAAACGGCCATGTCACTTTTCCCAGTACGGTGGTATCTTCGACCGGCTACTAAACGAATGTCCTGTAAGTCAAGGACTACCTCTAACGTGGTGACAATAGAATTGTGCATGAGGGTCTTCAGTTCCCAGGTATTTTCAATATGAACGCACCTCCGATATTGCTGGTTTTCACCTGAATGACGTACGTCGTGTCTTCAATCATCAGCTCATCGTTGATCATCGCTGCAATCTCACACTCGAGGGTCAGATTGTCCCCCCACTGTTTGGAGAGCCAGTCGCTGTAGGTAAACGTGGCAACCTCTTGAGTGGACAAGTTCTTCACGGTGACCTAGGAAAAACCACCAACTGAATGAATTCCAGCTGCAGGCGAAACTACACAACCCAGACGATGAGGGGACTTGAAGGTTAAAACGTATAAAGAACGGTTGATGGAATTGGGTATGTCTAGTTCAGGGCTCAGCAACCTGCGGCTCTGGAGCCGCATGTGGCTCTTTCATCCCTCTGCTGCGGCTCCCTGTCGCTGGTCAGCTCCACAATTGATGGGGCTTTTGGTTAGGACAGGTAGAGGGAAAAGGATGCCGTGCTAGGAGGAGACTCTATGGTGGGGGAAGCGGACTTTTGGTTGGCTCCAGAATTGAAGGGGGGGGGCTTCCAATTAGGACCTTTGTGGCTCTTTGAATGTTTAAGGTTGCTGATACCTGGTCAAGTTTAACGAAAAGAAAGACTAGGGGAGACATGATAGCAGTCTTCCAGTATCTCAGGGGCTGCCACAAAGAAGAGGGAGTCAAGCTATTCTCCAAGGCACCGGAGGGCAGGACAAGAAGCAATGGGTGGAAACTAATCAAGGAGAGAAGCAACCTAGAAATACGGAGGAATTTCCTGACAGTTAGAACAATTAATCAGTGGAACAGGATTTGCCTCCAGAAGTTGTGAATGCTCCAACACTGGAGGTTTGCAAGAAGCAATTGGACAACCATTTGTTTGAAGTGGTATATGGTTTCCTGCCTGAGCAAGGGGTTGGACTAGAAGACCTCCAAGGTCCCTTCCAACTCTGTTATTCTCTTCTCTTCTGTTTTGTGGCAAGGAGGTACTCTCCAAGAAAATGAGGATACAGGTGCTCCTCAACTTAACAATCATTCATTTAGTGACTGTTCAAAATTACAGCAGCACTGAAAGCGGTGACTTATGACTGTTTTTCACACTTGCAACATCCCCATGGTCACATGATCAAAATTCAGATGCTTGGCAATTGGCATTTATTTATGACGGTTGCAGATTCCTGGGGTCACGAGCACTGGTGGGATTCAGCCAGTTCGCACCTATTCGGGAGAACCGGCTGTTAACTTTCTAGGCAGTTCGGAGAACCGGTTGTTGGAAGAAATCTCCTTTTGGTTTTCCCCCCACTTTACAGGGCTAATCCTGTAAGGAAGGCAGGAAGGAAACATTCTGGTGTTGTTTCTAGCCTGATCTTTATTGCCCTGCTTACAGAAACTGCCTCTTCGGTTAACCCTTGCTACATTGCAACAGCTAAGGCGAAGCGCCCATCGACCTGAGTGACGTTGGGTTGGCCACGCCCAACCAGTCACATGACCACCGAGCCATGCCTACCCAGCTGGTCATTAGGGCAGAGGACCCGGTTGTTAAATTATTTGAATCCCACCACTAGTCACGAGATCACTTTTTGGCGACCTTTTCACAAGCAAAGTCAATGGGGAAGCCAGATTCACTTAACAACAGCATGATTGTGGGTTGTAACTTCGAATGGTTACTAAATGAATAAGCAAAGGACAACCAGTGTTTATCAATATGGAGATGGAAGGGTTTTGGCTTATGCAATTCTTTCCATTGTCAATTGAGATTGACATCTTAATGCAACCCTGGGATTGATGCATTCCACCTTATAATGAGTACCCCTACTATCCATCCATCAATCCAGCGATGCCCCTACCCACCCACACCCACACCCACACATTTAACTGCAGCTAGTCCTCATTTTACAACAATTCAGTTAGTGACCGTCCAAAGTTACACTGACAAAAGTGACTTAGGGCCAAAAGTCTGTGGAGATTCTCAGTCCTCCAGGTCATGGTTGCCCCATGACGTTTTTTCAGGAGGCAACTGGACTTCCTTGTTTTTGTTTTCTTTTGAAGACATTTCACTTCTCATCCAAGAAGCTTCTTCAGTTCTGACTGGATGGTGGGGAATGGAAGGATTTATATTCCTTGCAAGACAGCTGGTCATTTGCATCCTTTTAGCAAGTTGTTGAGGCCACTTGGGAGGGTTGTCTGGGCCCTCAAGGACACCTGAGTGGTGCTCCTGGTTTCTGTAATCTGGATTTCCCCCCCCCCCAGAAATTCATTCCTACTCCCACACTATTCAAAGTTAAACCTCCAAGTCAGTGGTGGGTTTCAAAAGTTTTTGGAACCTCTTCTGTAGGTGTGGCCTGCTTTCCGGGTCCGCTGGTGGAACCTCTTCTAACCGGTTCGGTAGATTTGACGAACCGGTTCTACCGAATAGGTGCGAACTCGTAGGAACCCACCTCTGATCCAAGTGCTTCAATGACCCTCTAAAACAGTGGTTCTCAACCTGTGGGTTGGGACCCCTTTGGGGGTCGAACGACCCTTTCACAGGGATCGCCTAAGACCATCGGAAAACACATATTTTTTTAAATAAATAAGGAAAACATAAAGTAATTTTATGGTTGGGGGCAGAGGTGGGTTCCTACCAGTTCGCACCTATTCGGTAGAACCGGTTCGTCAAATCTACCGAACCGGTTACAAGAGGTTCCACCAGCGGACCCGGAAAGCAGGCCACACCTACAGAAGAGGTTCCAAAAATTTTTGAAACCCACCACTGGTCCTTGGATACGATTACTCTACACTATCATGCTCCTATTTATAAAACTCAGTGCCTCTGTGAAAGGTAAGGATGACGACTGCGTTTGTGGTGCAATCAGAACATTGCGTGTGTTGAAGTTGTTTTAACGCAAACCAAAGATGCCTTTTAAAAACCAAGTTTACATCCTATTCTTATGCATGCCAGTGCTGTGTGTGAGGTAATTTAAGGTGGTTCTGACAAGTGTCGTCAGCATCTTCATATCCGGTCACATGGGCGGCAAGCCACTCCCATCCGGTCACATGGGCGGCAAGCCACTCCCACAAAGGAGGCCACACCCACAGAGTAGGTTTGAACAATTTTGGAAACCCACCACTGGTTGGGGGTCACCACAACATGAGGAACTGTATTAAAGGGTCGCGGCATTAGGAAGGTTGAGACCCACTGCTCTAAAAGGATGCAAATTGTTAAGTCTATCCCCGTTAGGAGACTAGAGTTGTGCAGCAGAAATTAGTAACGAATAAGCTGCTGAATAGTCCACTCACAGCCACCAAAGGTAAAACAAGGAATAGCTTTACTTGCGTAACAAAAATAGGATAAATAGTCTCCAAAATCAGACTATAAGCAGTCTTGTAGTATATAAACAGTCTATTTACAACACGTTGAAGTTACAGTTGCTCAACTCACAATTCACCATGCAGACAGGTAACTAACATAGAGACTAGCCACCATCCAATACACGGTCCTCTCTCCAATTACTAAGCACATAAAGTAATAGTCAGTAACTATCAGTAACTATCAGGAACAATCAGGAGCATCAGGGAGAACTCCATACTAGTTCATACTTCCTTATATGGCTGCTTAAAACAATAGCATCCAATTACATCTCTCTAGCATTTAAAGTAACAGGTACATTTGTTACAATCATGGCTTATGCTCACATTGCCAAGCCAAGACTAGGGTTACATCCCTAACACAAATGACTGTGAAGCAGTATACCAGTCTTAGTGCTAGTGCTAGCTATCATCTGCCTCTCTATCTCTATCTTCTGTCTATCTACAATATCTATCTATCATTGTCTATCTGTTTCTCTATCTGTCTATATTCTTTCTCTTTATCCATCCATCCATCCATCCATCCATCCATCCATCCATCCATCCATCCATCTATCTCTGATGCAGTGGTTAGAATGGAGTATTGCAGGCTGACTCTGCCCACTGCCAGCAGTTCGATCCTGACCAGCTCAAGGTTGACTCAGCCTTCCATCCTTCCGGGGTTGGTAAAATGAGGACCCAGATTGTTGTGGGGCAAGAGGCCGACTCTGTAAACCGCATAGAGAGGGCTGTAAAGCACTGTGAAGCGGTATATAAGTTTATAAGCTATCATCTGTCCCTCTATCTCTATCTTCTGTCTATCTACAATATCTATCTATCATTGTATATCTGTTTCTCTATCCGTCTATATTCTTTCTCTTTATCCATCTGTCTGTCTGTCTGTCTGTCTGTCTGTCTGTCTGTCTGTCTGTCTGTCTGTCTGTCTATCTATCTATCTATCTATCTATCTATCTATCTATCTATCTATCTATCTATCTATCTATCTCTGGTGCAGTGGTTAGAATGGAGTATTGCAGGCTGACTCTGCCCACTGCCAGCAGTTCGATCCTGACCAGCTCAAGGTTGACTCAGCCTTCCATCCTTCCTAGGTGGTTAAAATGAGGACCCAGATTGTTGGGGGACAATAGGCTGACTCTGCAAACTGCTTAGAGCGGGCTGTAAAGGGCTATGAAGCAGTACATATAGAATAGAATAGAATAGAATAGAATAGAATATCAGTTGATAGTCAAGGTTACAAATAAGCTATCAAATCGTACTAGGAAACAAATAAAACAATATAAATATGTAAAGATACAAGCAACATGGTTATAGTCATAAGTGGGAAGAGATAGATACTAGGAAGGAAGAGAAGAATAGTAGTAATACATTCTTAGTAAATTATTCACAGTGTTGTGGGAATTAGTTGTTAAGCAGAATGATGGCATTCTGGGAAAAACTGTCAAGTGCTATTACTATTGCTACTGACTTATTAACTGCAGGGATTTGCTTAACAATGGAGGCAAGAAAGGTTGTCTCACTGAACAACAGAAAGATTGGGCTCAGCGGTGGTCGTAAAGCAAGGACTACCTATATTGTTATGGACCCGAAACCAGGAAAGCACAGATGGGTGTTCCATGTATCTGCCTAGCAACCAGAATGAGCAGGCCGAAGCTTTAATTGGCTTCCCTATCTTTACTTAGCGCTGGTAGTGTACCATCTGTGCGCTACCCCCACAATGACGTCCGTCTGTCTATGTTCTGATGTGCCCCCACTCAAAATTGATGTGAGGCCAGATCAGTTTTCACACTACGGTTTCTGAAACCTACCAAGATACAATTCGGAGTATGGGTATTTCATGGGTTTGGGAGGAGCTGTCGTGCTCCAGAATCTCATGGGTCCAGATCAGGGGTGAGAAACCAGTGGGCTGTTTATATTCTGACCCGGGTCCCAAACATGACAAGCCCTTTGTAGATAACAAAACGTTCCCTTTATTAGGCATTCCAGTTGTCTGCCACACCTATTCATCTCCACCCCCTGTCCCTTATCCACAGAATTAGGGTGGGGCTTCGCTAGCAGCGGTGGCTCTTCCGTCCCAAGGACCGGCCCATAGATTTCCACTAATCTCCTCTCCTCTGTCTTCTGCACATCCGTGTGTCAGAATGGGGGGGCTACATTTTCTCTGGCAGAGGGCTGCAGGAGGCTGTCGCAGCCAAAAATGGAACCTCAGTGAATGATGCCAAGCTGGCTACGACCACATCGGGAATGCCCATCTTGGCCACGCCATGTCCCCCAGCTCGCCCACAGTTCAAACACAATCCTGATGTGGCCTTCAATGAAATCAAGTTTGACACGTTGGACTAGAAGACCTACAAGTGGTGGGTTTCTCCCGATTTCGGCCCGGTTCAGCCAAACCAGTAGTAGTGGCGGCGGGAGGCCCCACCCGCCCACCCAGACACTTCTGCGCATGTACAAGAGCGTACCTGAACCAGTAGTAAAAATATTTGCAACCCCCCCCCACTGGACGAGTACTATTACTGGACTTAAAATGGAAGAGGAAAACAGCTGATTACTTTTCCTTTCTACCTTCTGCAACTGTTTGCAGATTTCTTCCTTTCCCCCTTTTTATTTGAGGCTTTAGGGAGGCCTGCTAGGCCCAAAATGGGGTGCAGAGTGGTGCGGCACCCCCATTCCGTGGCCCATTTTTGGTCACAGGAGGCTTCAGGGAGGCCTGTTATGCTCAAAACGGGGTGAGTGGGGGGTCACACGTATGCACAGGAGGCGGGCGCATTGCATTGTGGGTGTGGCAGTGGTGGGTTGCAGGTGGTACGCCCCGGTATGGGCATACCAGAGTCTGCCCGGAGCACCAGATACTGTTCCGGTACGGTGCTCTGGAGGGCCCACCCACCCACCCGAGGTTCTTACCTGTCTTTTAAGGCTTCCGCGCTTCTGTGCAGGCGCATGGCGCATACAGCGCCTGCACAACGCTGCACTGAGCAGCTGGAGCGTCGCTGAGGCTCACGGAGGCGGTAAGACGTACGCACGTGCTGTGCATGTCCATGTGGACGCCACCTGGCCCGCTCCAATTGTACCGGTTGGAATGGGATCCGGAACCCACCACTGGGGTATTGTGGCCCAGCAGGAGCAGTTGGAGCTGCCACCAGACTCTGACAGCGAGGGGCCCTATGAGTCGGCTCTGGAGGATGTGGAGGACCCTGGACAGGGTTCTGACTCTGAGCAGGGTACAGAGAGGCTGGTTGGTCACCAGGAGGCCCCTGAGCCTTGGACCAGTGGGGAGGAGACAAGGGAGTGTGAGCCTGACATCAGCAGTGAGTTGTTCCTAGATGTCCGGCACCAAAGAGCTAATAAGCATCGGGAACAGTTGCGCAGTTACAGGAAGTGATTGCACTCAGCTGGTGGTCATTAGGCTCCTCTCCAGACTATAAAAGGACTGCTTGTGCACACGGCCCTTTTGCAGAAGTCAACGCAGGAACTAATGTTGGAGAACATTATTGTGAGCTTGGCAGGCTGGATTGCTGCCAAGGCTTACCTGTACTGGTTAGCTGCCAAGGACCTGTCTGTCTGTTATGCTTGGCTTTCAGCCACCGAGGTTTATGCTTCTTGTTAATTAAAGTGCTGTGAAATTCCAGTTAAGCTTGTCTCGGCATTTGTTACTGGACAGAGGAGGGGGTCAGAACACTGGAGTGTGGGCACAAAGACAATTTCAGCACACAAGGATCAAAAGGTTAGCCCTCCCTGTTCTAGGCTGTGGTCTATATGGGAAAAACCCAGAAAAGGAAACTTCAGAAGAACATAAGCAAATACCTCCACATTTTTCCCAAGGAAAAATATCTAGAAATGTTCAGGGTCTGCTGAATTTTTGGCGCCTTGCTGGCCGTTAGAACATTCTTCCTCGGATTAGAGGATTACAATTTAGGAAAACTAAGATTTCAAAACAAAACTGCTTAATACTGATCTGCATACGGAGCCCAGCTGGAAAAGAGAGTCATCATTCATGCATTCTTTTCTTGGACAGCTCTCTGTCTTCACTGCATTTACGACAAAAAAACAACAGCGGAGGGAATTTTCAATACAGGCAGTCCTCGACTTACAACCACAATTGAGCCCAAAATTTATGTTGCTAAGCGAGACACTAGATAAGTCAGTTTCGCCCCATTTATTTTTTTTGCTACAGATGTTAAGTGAATCAGGTTCAAGTTGTTCGGTTAAAAACATGGATGTTAAATGAATTTGGCTTCCCCACTGACTTTGCTTGTCAGAAGGACACTGCGACCGTCGCAAATATGAGTCGGTGGCCAAGCACCACCACCCCACCCGGGGGAGGGCCTTCTCTGTGGCTGCTCCGGCCCTCTGGAACGATCTCCCCGTGGAGATTCGGACCCTCACCACCCTTCAGGCTTTCCACAAAGCCCTCAAGACCTGGCTGTTCAGGCAAGCCGGGGGGTGATGAGTTCCCAGCCCCACTCGAATTGTTGCGGCTGTTGAGGAGTTTTTTAAATTTGTTTTTTGTATTTTGTTTCTGTCTTGTTTGTTTTCTTTGTATTGCCCCCCACTTCTCTATTGGTTTGTTAGCCGCCCTGAGTCCCCCTGGGAATAGGGCGGCATACAAGTTTAATCAGGGGTGGGTTTCTCGCCCCATTCCAACCGGTTCGATTGGAACGGGGCCGGTGGCGTCCTCGTGCACGTGCGCAGTGCACGCATGCGTACTAGTGCCTGTGCGATGCTCCAGCTGCTCCTGGAGGATCGCGCAGGCGCTGTATGCGTTCTGCGCATGCGTGGAAGCGCAGAACTCGTCAAAACCAGGTAAGAAACACGGGCGGGCGGGTGGATCCTTAGGCGTTCCCAGAAGTTACTTACTTCCGGGTTCGCCGACCAACCGGTTCGCAGGGACCGCCGCGAACCGCCTGAAACCCACCCCTGAGTTTAATAAACTATAACTATAGCTAATTTTATTCATGTGACAATGGAGATGCTGCAACGGTCGTAAGTGTGAAAAGCAGTCATCAGTCGCTTTTTTTCAGCACTGTTGTAACAGCCACTAAACGAACTGTTTTCCCGAAGGTGCTTTTCCAAAAGGCAACTGGACTCCCTTTGTTTGTTGAAAACGTTTCGCTTCTCATCCAAGAAGCTTCTGAAGATCAGTCAAAACTGAAGAAGGTTCTTGGATGAGAAGAGAAATGTCTTCAAGGACAAACCAAGTTGCCTTTTGACAAAGAGGCTTTTTTCAAGAGGCAACTGGACTTTCTGGGTTTTTCTTTGAAGGCATTTCACTTCTCATCCAAGAAGCTTCTTCAGCTTTGAGTGGATGGTGGGGAACGGAAGGATTCATCCTCCTTGCAGACAGCTGGTCATTTGCATCCTTCTAGAGAGTCATTGAGGCCACTTGGAGGTTTATATCTGTGTCCTCAGGGTCACTTGGGTGCAAGGGGGTGCAAGTGGGTGTGGAGCAGAGGTGGGTTCCTACCAGTTCGCACCAGTTCGGTAGAACCGGTTCATCAAATCTACTGAACCGGTTAGAAGAGGTTCCACCAGTGGACCCGGAAAACAGGCCACACCTACAGAAGAGGTTCCAAAAATTTTTGAAACCCACTACTGACAGATACATACATACACACACACACAGACTCACAGAGAGAGAGAAAGAGAAAGAGAAAGAGAAAGAGAAAGAGAAAGAGAAAGAGAAAGAGAAAGAGAAAGAGAAAGAAAGAAAGAAAGAAAGAAAAAAAGAAAAAAAGAAAAAAGAAAAAAAGAAAAAAGAAAAAAAGAAAAAAAGAAAAAAGAAAAAAAGAAAAAAAGAAAAAAGAAAGAAAAAGTGAGAGAGAGATGAAAGAAAAAAAGGAAAAAGGGACAGAGAGACAAAAGGAAGGAGAGAGAGAGAGAGAGAGAGAGAGAGAGAGAGAGAACACATGGCCGGCAAGCCACTCCCACAAAGGAGGCCACACCCACAGAGTAGGTTCAAAATTTTTTTGAAACCCACCACTGGTGTGGAGCCTTCTTAGAACTTCTGAAAGCATTTGCACTACCGACCCTGAGGACACAGATAAACCTCCGAGTGACCTCAACAACTCTCTAAAAAGAATGCAAATGGCCAGTTCTCTGAAAAGAATAGAAATCCTCCCATTCCCCACCATCCAGTCAGAGCTGAAGAAGCTTCTTGGATGAGAAGTGAAACACCTTCAAAGAAAAAGAGCATGAAGCAAACTCCTGCTTCTGACAAAAACACCTTTTGCTAATTGACTGTGAATTCTGCTTATTCGCATCCAGCAAAGTCTTTCACGGGAGGATTTACAGTCACAGACCTTATCTGGGTTGGAGAGCTGCCAGGCCGAGATCTGCAGAACTTGGCAAGGAGTTTCAGAGAATCAAGAATGAATTAAGCGAACTAATGGTCTCCTGCAAACTCCACTCCCCTTTCGCTCCTCTTTTATTCCCTCTGGGAGGGGCCATTCACCATCCACCTGTGGCCTTACTCCCAAGTCGACCCCTGTTCTTTAGCTGTTCCCTTCGTCTGGCAATTCTGCCCATGCACACACTGGGAACAGGCTCCAGCTGTTTGTCTGCCTCACTGATGTCTGACTCCGAAGGCAGCTGATCACTGGCATACGGCTCTGGCCCCATCTCTGCTTCCGACACAGAGCCCTCATCAGAGCCTTCCCCAGACTCCAGGCCTGGCCCATCTTCCTCCCCAACCTCCCCACTCTCCGAATCTGCTGCCAGCTCCGCCGGCTGCTGGCGGGCCACAAGAGTACGCATGCGTTTTCCTGTCTGTGTAGATACAGTTCTAAAAGAAACATGATTGGTTAGCCAAAGTAAAAATGAACTGAGTTTAAATGATCCTTTCTAAAATTGCAAACGTTGAAGATGTCTGCCGCTACTACCAAATATGAAACATTCCTTTTTTTAAAAGTCCACAGCAACTATGTTTTCCCCAAAGGAGAGACTACCCCTCCCACTCAAAAATGTGGATTTGTGATGGATACCAGGTGCCCTGGCACGCTGCCAGCATGCCTTTCTCATAACGTCTAATAGCAGAGCGTCCATTGAGGGAAATTATATGTTACACTTGGCTATTTTCCTTTCCTCCCCCCCCCCTTTTTTTTTCTGACACACCTCCTTGGTCTTCCTTTCTGCCAAGATAAGGAAGGGGGGAAAAAAAGAGGAAATGTTATCAAAATGTATCCCCTTGCCAAGAAGAGAAGAGAAATTTCTCGTGCCTGTTCCAAGTCCTCAATCACAATAAATGGAATATATATTTAGATGGCCTCTGAAGGAAGAGCCCACTGGAATCAGGAGCACGGATCATTTCGATGGTGTGATTAAAACACAAGCACATCTTCAGCGCAACAGATGGAGCCAGGACAGATTCATTTCCTGTCTCACCCGCCAGAAAAAGAAAATTGTTCTATCGTCTGTGCCTAGTTTATTTTCTTCTTCTTCGGGAACTCAAGGCTGCATATGTCTATGGCAGGGGCCAGCAACTTGTGGCTCTGGAGCCGCATGTGGCTCTTTCATCCCTCTGCTGTGGCTCCCTGTCACTGGTCGGCTCCACAATTGATAGGGTTAGAGCTTTTGGTTAGGACAGGTAGAGGGGAAAGGATCTCGTGCTAGGAGAAGACTATGGTGGGGGGGAACCAGACTTCCAGTTGGCAGAGGAAAGAGGATGCCTCACTATGAGGAGACTCTATTGGAAGGAAGGAAGGGAGGGAGAGAGGGAGGGAGGAAATAAGGAAGGAAGGAGAGAGGGAGGGAGGAAGGAAGGAAAGAACTAAAGGAGGAGGAGGAGAGGAGAAGGACTGTGAGAAGGACTCAACAACTCTGAGGTCGGTTGTTTTCTTGCAGACCTTTCATTACCTAATGAGTGCTAGAAGGGAGTAGGGTTTGTGAAAAGGAGGATGAAGAGGAGGAGGAGGAAGAAGAAAACAAGGAGAATAGAAGGAGGACTGTGGGGTCCTTGGTGCTCTCTGAGATTTTGTGGTTTTCTTGAAGATGTTTCATTACCCAACTAGGTGACATCATCAGTACTAGAAGGGAGTGTTGTTTGCAGAGAGGAAGGAAGGAAGTGGGAGGAGGAAGAGGAGGATTGTGGGGTCCTTGGTGCTCTCTGAGGTTGGTTGTTTTCTTGCAGACATTTCATTACCCAACTAAGCAACACCATGAGTACTAGAAGGGAGTAGGGTTTGGGAGGATGAGGAGAATAGAAGGAGGACTGTGGGGTCCTTTTCTTGCAGTCATTTCATTGTCAAACTAAGTAACATCATCAATGCTAGAAGGGAGTGGGGTTTGTGGAGTAAGAGGAGGAGGGATGTGGGATCTTTGGTATTCTTTGAGATGGGTGGACCTTTTTGCAGATGTTTTATTACCCAATAGGTATCATCATCAATGCTAGAAGGATTAAAGAATATGGATATTCTACCTGTTCCAGAAACCAGTCAGGGCGGCATCCAGTCCCGTCTGTCCTTATTCGCATCTTCTTGAGTGGCGCGATATCTGGAATCTCCATGATAAAAGTATCCTTTTGGCCAATTTCAAATCTGGAAGAGAAGAGACATTTGCTGAGAATTTCTGGTGCCTGGCTTGTCATCTGAGAGGAAGGACATCAACCAGATGCTTTTAAGTGCATGGGATTTAAGTGCTGAAATTCCTTAGATACAGCTTGGCCAAATTGGAGAAAGTTGGAGTACAACATAGGATAATTACTTGCGTGTTGTTACTCTGAAAGATTAAAAAGTGTGCATGCCTTTGTCATTTGTCTACATCAATTTATTTCCACAGCTTTTTTCTTTTTTTTTCAAAGACTAGCTGATAACCTGGTGTTGACCAGGTATTTATTTATAGGGGGGGAAATGTCTGGACCAAACATAATTTCTAATGTTGGATTTTCCCCCTTACCAGAGGGAGTCCCCTTGTGGAGTACTGTGAAGCCGTTACCATGGCAATTCCACTGCTCTATACAGTAGAAGCCATTTTAAGGGAGTACAGTAGAAGCTGTTTTAAGGCACAACAGGCTATATCCTAACAGAACAACATCCCACCAACACCACCCCGGAAGGGTGTTAGGGGTATCTTACACCCACAGTATTTGTTTCCAGAGAGTAACTCATCTGTGTACCAAATTTGGTTGAAATTGCTCAAGGCATTCTAGAGTTATGCTGGAACACACACACACACACGTATGTATGTATGTATGTATGTATGTATGTATGTATGTATGTGAAGATGTAGCATCTAGCCAGATGTGGCAGAACTTCTGAAATCTAAGTAAGGTTGGACTTGGCTAGTAGTTAGATGGGAGATGATCAGGTCATCCCAACTTTGATAGGGTGGGAAGACCACCCCATCTCTTTAGACAATGGGAAAATCAATTCAGTATGATTGCCCAAAACCACATAGATAGGTCACCTATCCTGAGGCCACCAGGAATTGAGTCAAAGAACTGTTAATTTGGCAGCATTTAACTGGAAATACAGTACCGTAGTATGCCTGTGGGCAAACATCTAGCTAATGGTTCTTCTTTATCATTTCACTTCAGAGGTATACACAAGTGTTGTGGCCCAGCAGGAGCCGTTGGGGCTGCCGATGGACTTCGATAGTGAGGGACCCTATGAGTCGGCTCTGGAAGATGTGGAGGACCCTGGGCAGGGTTCAGACTCTGAGCAGGGACCAGAGAGGCTGGTTGGCCACCAGGAGGCGCCTGAGGCATGGAGCAGTGGTGAAGATCAAAGGGAGTTTGTCCCTGACGTCAGGTACTGAAGCAGTGGTGAAGATCAAAGGGAGTTTGTCCCTGACGCCAGGCAGAGAAGGGCGGAGAAATGGAGGCAGCAATTATGGAGACACACTCATAAGAGATAATCAAGCCCAGGTGGTTGTGGCTTGGCTCCTCCCAAGAGAATATATAAGAAGAGACTTTGGGAGGAGACCTTTTGCAGGACACAACCGTTATACTAAGTTGGAGAAGCTCTTGTGTGTATCTCTTATCTGTGGGAGTCTGGGTTGCTGCCAACGTCTTGCCTGTGAGTAATTACTGTGAATAAAGCGTGGCTAACAGTAAGCTTGTGTCGGCGTTACTCACCGGATGGAGGTGGGGTCAGAACACACAAGTATACACAAGTACAGAATTAGGTAGTGCCTGGCTCAATAGTAGTAACTGTGACAGGGATCTTGGAGTCCTAGTGGACAATCAGATTGGAAGGAATCTTCAGATACGGATTAACGGAAGGGACCTTGTAGGTCATCTAGTCCAACCCCCCCACCCACCCAAGCAAGAGACCCTACACCATTTTTGCCAGATGGCAGTCCAGTCTCTTCTTGAAAGCTTCCGGTGATGAAGCTCCCACAACTTCTGGAGGCAAGCTGTTCTGGGGAATTCTGGGAGTTGAAGTCTGCCAGGCTTAAAATTGCCAAGGTAGGAGACTCCTGCACTAGACCACATTGGTTGAAAACATTGCTGATCCCAGCAATAGAGAGCAGGGGCCAGAGTGGGCATTTCCAGAAACAGGCAAGTCTACTTGAGTTTTGTTTGTAGAATTATTGATCTCAGCTCCTGGGTTCTTATGCTGTGAGTGCCAGCATTCCAAATAGCATCCAAAAGTAAATCAGAGTCCAAGGCAAAGTATTCCTCAAAGTTCCAATTTATTAAGAGAGCCCTCTGGGAAAAACTCGAACTTGAAAGCTTCCCAGTTTTCCCCACCCAGTTGAAAGTTCAAGATCTTGCCCCCCCCCCACCCACCCACAAGTCCAAGGTGGCGCAGTGGTTAAATGCAGCACTGCAGGCTACTGCTAGATTAGCAGGTCAGCGGTTCAAATCTCACCGGCTCAGGGTTGACTCAGCCTTCCATCCTTCCGAGGTGGGTAAAATGAGGACCCAGATTGTTGGGGGCAATATGCTGACTCTCTGTAAACCGCTTAGAGAGGCCTGAAAGGCCTATGAAGCGGTATATAAGTCTACTGCTATTGCTACATGGTCCAATCTCCCACCACCATGCTGGCAGTTCCACCCATCCAATTCCGGTCAGGTGCAGAGACAAAAGATGACCTTGGCTTTTGAGAAAGAATTTTGTTATGGCTGCATATCATCTAATTCCCACTTCCCATTTTCCCATAATAGAAAATGTATAGCAAAATAATAGAAAGTGTGGCAAGCCAAAGATCCAAAAGGAAAGATGGCTGCAGTCCTGACAGTGAGGATATTAACCAGAGACTGTTATCCTCAACTCATGAATTGGACAGCAAGAGGGGTTAAGTTTAATGCACAACCAGGACATAAATCTGAAGAAAAGTCTAATAAAAGAAAAGGGAGGGAGAGGGAGAGGGAGAGGGAGGGAGGGAGAGAGAGAGAGAGAGAGAGAGAGAGAGAAAGAAAGAAAGAAAGAAAGAAAGAAAGAAAGAAAGAAAGAAAGAAAGAAAGAAAGAAAGAAAGAAAGAAAGAACACTTGGAAGCCACACTCATTCCTCCAGATAGTTTGTTCCCTCTGGGTATTTTTCCCTTGTGTCCACTTATCAATATTTGTGTTTCCGGAGCTATTTCACAGCTAATGCTGATTTAAATTAAATGGCCTTATTATCTGAGACAGTTTAAAAAGATGTTCTGGTAGAATTAAGGTGACCAGACGTCCCGCTTTTGGCGGGACACCCCCGCTTTTTAATGCATTTTCCCGCGTCCCGCACGCTTTTTTAAAAAGCACGCTTTTTTTGGCGCTCGCAGCTCCCGCCCATCAGCTGCTAGCTTGCTGGGCTGGCTCATCGTTCTGTTCTATCTGCTACCTACAAATTTAAGCCAGCCCAGCCTGCCGCTCAGTGATTTAATTGGCCAGGAGTCCAGCCAATCAGTGAGCTGGCTGGGATGGAAAATTTTCCATCCCAACCAGCTCACTGATTGGCTGGACTCCTTACCCTGAGGACTCCTGCGTGAGTCTCCATTTTCCTTTCGTCTTTTGGGGTTGCAGCTGCGCTTGTTGGTGAGTAATCTAATCTAATTCTAATGAATCTAATCAGAGAATTTTCCGCTGGCCGCGGCAGGAGGAGAGGGTGGGGGCAGCAGCAGCCACCCGCAGAGAACTTCCTCTCACTTCCGGGGCTCCCGCCGCCCGGCAGAAGCCACTGAAGCGCGTGGAAGTTCTGTGCGGGCGGCTGCCGCTGCCCCCACGCTCTCGTTCGTGCAGAGAATTAGCCTCGGCTGCTGAAGGGATCGGGCCCCCACTTTAACTTTCTCCTCCTCCTCCTCCCCTTCCGCCCTCAGCAAGAGAAACGGCAGCCGGGCTTCCGCCACGCCCCCGCACCGCCGCTATTTCTTCTTCCCCGGCCTTCCCAGTTAGCTTGCTTGAAGCTCCGAGGAGGCGGGAGGAGGGTCGCAGGAGTGGAAGTGGGGGGAGGTCTCCCTCCTCTTCCCCTTCTGCCATGAGCAGCAGCAACGGCAGCTGAGCTGGGAAAGGGGCGTTTTAGCAGACTGTGGGAGCCCTGTCAAAGCGCACCTTTCCCGCGTCGGCGGCTGTAGGGACCGCCCCGCTGCTTTCTCTTCCTCCTCCTCCTCTTCCCCTTCTGCCATGAGCAGCAGCAACGGCAGCCGAGCCGGGAAATGGGCGCTTTGGCAGGGCTGTGGGAGCCCTGTCAAAGCGCACCTTTCCCGTGTCGGCGGCTGTAGGGACCGCCCCGCTGCTTTCTCTTCCTCCTCCTCCTCTTCCCCTTCTGCCATGAGCAGCAGCAACGGCAGCCGAGCCGGGAAATGGGCGCTTTGGCAGGGCTGTGGGAGCCCTGTCAAAGCGCACCTTTCCCGCGTCGGCGGCTGTAGGGACCGCCCCGCTGCTTTCTCTTCCTCCTCCTCCTCCTCCCCTTCTGCCATGAGCAGCAGCAATGGCAGCCGAGCCGGGAAATGGGCGCTTTGGCAGGGCTGTGGGAGCCCTGTCAAAGCGCACCTTTCCCGCGTCGGCGGCTGTAGGGACCGCCCCGCTGCTTTCTCTTCCTCCTCCTCCTCCTCCCCTTCTGCCATGAGCAGCAGCAACGGCAGCCGAGCCGGGAAATGGGCGCTTTGGCAGGGCTGTGGGAGCCCTGTCAAAGCGCACCTTTCCCGCGTCGGCGGCTGTAGGGACCGCCCCGCTGCTTTCTCTTCCTCCTCCTCCTCCTCCCCTTCTGCCATGAGCAGCAGCAACGGCAGCCGAGCCGGGAAATGGGCGCTTTGGCAGGGCTGTGGGAGCCCTGTCAAAGCGCACCTTTCCCGCGTCGGCGGCTGTAGGGACCGCCCCGCTGCTTTCTCTTCCTCCTCCTCCTCTTCCCCTTCTGCCATGAGCAGCAGCAACGGCAGCCGAGCCGGGAAATGGGCGCTTTGGCAGGGCTGTGGGAGCCCTGTCAAAGCGCACCTTTCCCGTGTCGGCGGCTGTAGGGACCGCCCCGCTGCTTTCTCTTCCTCCTCCTCCTCCTCCCCTTCTGCCATGAGCAGCAGCAACGGCAGCCGAGCCGGGAAATGGGCGCTTTTGAAGGGCTGTGGGAGCCCTGTCAAAGCGCACCTTTCCCGCGTCGGCGGCTGTAGGGACCGCCCCGCTGCTTTCTCTTCCTCCTCCTCCTCCTCCCCTTCTGCCATGAGCAGCAGCAACGGCAGCCGAGCCGGGAAATGGGCGCTTTGGCAGGGCTGTGGGAGCCCTGTCAAAGCGCACCTTTCCCGCGTCGGCGGCTGTAGGGACCGCCCCGCTGCTTTCTCTTCCTCCTCCTCCTCCTCCCCTTCTGCCATGAGCAGCAGCAACGGCAGCCGAGCCGGGAAATGGGCGCTTTGGCAGGGCTGTGGGAGCCCTGTCAAAGCGCACCTTTCCCGCGTCGGCGGCTGTAGGGACCGCCCCGCTGCTTTCTCTTCCTCCTCCTCCTCCTCCCCTTCTGCCATGAGCAGCAGCAACGGCAGCCGAGCCGGGAAATGGGCGCTTTGGCAGGGCTGTGGGAGCCCTGTCAAAGCGCACCTTTCCCGTGTCGGCGGCTGTAGGGACCGCCCCGCTGCTTTCTCTTCCTCCTCCTCCTCCTCCCCTTCTGCCATGAGCAGCAGCAACGGCAGCCGAGCCGGGAAATGGGCGCTTTTGAAGGGCTGTGGGAGCCCTGTCAAAGCGCACCTTTCCCGCGTCGGCGGCTGTAGGGACCGCCCCGCTGCTTTCTCTTCCTCCTCCTCCTCTTCCCCTTCTGCCATGAGCAGCAGCAACGGCAGCCGAGCCGGGAAATGGGCGCTTTTGAAGGGCTTCCGCCGCGCCCCCAAGGACCGCTGACCTCGCGCCTCCGTTTCTTCTTCTTTCCCAGCCTTCCCAGTTAGCTTGCTTGAAGCTCCGAGGAGGCGGGAGGAGGGTCGCAGGAGTGGAAGTGGGGGGAGGTCTTCCCAGCCGGGAAGAGCTGAGAGGCTGCCGGCCCCTTTTGCAGGAAAGTTAACTTTTCTTGGTGAAATCCTGCCCCCCCCCCGCGTGGGTGAGTGGTAGGCTGTCCTCTTCCCGCAAGCAAGCCGCCCGGAGTTACCTGTGTGTGAGGTGGGCTGCCCTATGCATTTGCGTGTGTGCGCTGGAAAGAGAGTGAAAAAGAGAGGGAGAAATAATTATATTAATTAGATAGATCAGTCTTTCTCCACCTTGGAGACTTGAAAGTGTGTGGACTTCAACTCCCAGAAAGGGAGTTGGGAGAAAGGGAGAAAGGAGGAGAGAATGAAAGGATGATGGAAAGAAGAAAGAGGTAAGGAGAGGAGGATGGAAAAGAGAGAAAGAGGAGGAGAGAGGGTAGAAAGGGGAAGAGGAAGAGCAGGAGTAGGAGAAAGGTAAGGGAAGAAGGAAGGGAAAGGAGAGCAGGAAGGAAGAAAGTAGAGAAGGGAGGAAGGGAGAAAAGAAAGGGAAAATAAGGTGGTGTTATAACAGGAGGAAGGGATGGTAAACAAAGCAACCCAAACTGTATATTATAACCTATTAAATGAAATAATAAATGTATAAGAATGATAAATGTTAAAACACTTGTAACCAAATGACATGCTATATGTGATGATGGGTTTTTTTCTTTTTGTTTTGTTTTTATTGTTGTGGGTATGTGTCGTCTATGTAACAAAAAAAAAATAAAAAAAAGTTGATAGGCAAGAGGAAGGAGGAAGGAAGGAAAAAAGAAAAAGAGGGAGAGAGGAAAGAAGAAAAGATGGAACTAGAAAGCAAAGAAGGGAGGGAGGGAGGAAAGGGTAAGACAGGGAAAGAGTAGAAAGACAGAGAAGGTGAAGGTAGATAGGCAGAAGGAAGGAAGAAGGAAGAAATAGGAAAGGAGGGAAGAAGGAAGGAACAGAAGCGAAGAAATGGAAAGAGCAGAAAGACAGAGAAGGTAGATAGGCAAAAGAAATGAAGCTGAAAGAATGGAAGGAGGAAGGAAGAGAAAAAAAGAGGAAGGGAGTGAGTGAGGAAAGAAGAGAGGATGGAAGGAGAAAGGAAGGAAGAGAGGGAAAGAGCAGAAGACAGATAAGGTGAAGGTAGATCAGCAAGAGGAATGAAGGAAGAAGTGAGGAGTCTCGAGGAGGGGGAAAACATTTAGTGACCAAAGTTACAATGGCATTGAAAAAAGTGACTGATGACCATTTTTCACACTTAGCGACCATTTTCACACTTAGCGACCGTTGTGGCATCCTCATGGTTACGCGATCAAAATGTTGATGTTTGGCAACAGATTCGTATTTCTGATGATAGTTTGAAATGGTGACAGTATAAATTATTGCTGGTGTAATACTTAACAATGGTTTTTAAGGATTTCTTTTATTTATAGAATACCTTTTTTATTATTTTGGGGGGATTTTTACTTTTAAATTGTTTATAAAATGTATTTACTACAAGAAATGTTCCTTTTTGCAAATGTGATCTTTGCAAATCTTTGTGATGCAATATGTTCAGACCAGGTTTATGTGTCTCAAAGTGGCTGCTATTCTATGGGCAGGCCAGGTTGGTGCAAGGCAGCTTTGCCAGATTTGGTGTGTTTCACCCTCATTGAATTTTATATCGTATAAAGAATGGAAGGAGGAAGGAAGAGAAAAAAGGAGGAAGGGAGTGAGTGAGGAAAGAAGAGGATGGAAGGAGGGAGGAAGGAAGGAAGAGAGGGAAAGAGCAGAAGACAGATAAGGTGAAGGTAGATCAGCAAGAGGAATGAAGGAAGAAGTGAGGAGTCTCGAGGAGGGGGAAAACATTTAGTGACCAAAGTTACAATGGCATTGAAAAAAGTGACTGATGACCATTTTTCACACTTAGCGACCGTTGCGACCATTTTTCACACTTAGCGACCGTTGCGACCATTTTTCACACTTAGCGACCGTTGCAGCATCCTCATGGTCACGTGATCAAAATTTTGTTTGGCAACAGATTCGTATTTATGCTGGTTTCAGTGTCCTGGGGTGACCTTTTGACAAAAAAAAATTTTTTTTAATCAAGCCCCCCCCCCCCCCCCCCCCGGTAAAGGGTGTCCCTCTTTTCCAATCTGAAAATCTGGTCACCTTAGGTAGAATGCATCTATCACCTTGCACTACCACTTAAAGGGAGGGGAGATTTACTACCTTTCTGGGCCCAGTCTGGGGGTGAATAAACCATCTTTGGCTACCTCAATAATTCCCAAACGACATGCACATTTGGGGGTTAAATTTAGAGCCTCTGGGCCTTTGGTGTTGGGGCAGGAGAGCCTTATAATTTACTAGCGGCCGCTCCATTTCAGCTTAGTAAAAAAAACCGGATTGTTTAAAAAAGAGGAATACCTTGGCCAAAAATACAGAGGGTTAGAAATGATAATAGGGAAACGTGTAGATTTTAAATCTGAATTGTGTGTGGTGGTTTTTTTTTTATTACAGATGATATCGGAAAAATTGTCAGAGTTTGTTGCAGAAATCATATCCAGAAAGCACACACAGGTAACTGATTCAGCAGGATTCGTTAACTTCTCTTTATATACTGCTGGAAGTTAAAACCCACCCCTCTCCTAGGGAAGTGAAATAGTTTGGGATACACTAAAAAAACCAGAATGTTTCCCCTAAAAAGAAAAGTAGAAACTCAGAGGGAGAAACTCAGCTGCCCCCACCTTTGTCAATGGCCCATTAAGGCCTGAGCCAATCTATTCTACATAACAAAGATCTACCCCCTTCAGGCAGACCCATCTAGCAAACAGAAACTCACCACGTGGCACCTGTGAAGATTACATCATCCAGAAAGGGAAACAAGCTTGGGTCTCAGGACAGCCTACTAAGACACACACACCCCAACCCAGGAATCTGACAGCCAATTAGAATACATTTACAATACAATACAATACAATACAATACAATACAATGCAATACAATACAATACAATACAATACAATACAATACAATACAATACAATAGCAGAGTTGGAAGGGACCTTGAAGGTCTTCTAGTCCAACCCCCTGCCTAGGCAGGAAACCCCATACCGTTTCAGACAAATGGCTATTCAACATCTTCTTAAAGACATCCAGTGTTGGGGCTTTCACAACTTCTGGAGGCAACGTCCGTTCCACTAATTAATTGTTCTAACTGTCAGGAAATTTCTCCTCAGTTCTAAGCTGCTTCTCTCCTTGATTAGTTTCCACCCATTGCTTCTTGTTCTACCCTCAGGTGCCTTGGAGAATAGCTTGACTCCCCCTTTTTTGTGGCAACCCCTGAGATATTGGAAGACTGCTATCATGTCTCCCCTAGTCCTTCTCTTCATTAAACTAGACATACCCAGTTCCTGCAACCGTTCTTCATATGTTTTAGCCTCCAGAGCCCTAATCATCTTTGCTGCTCTTCTCTGCACTCTTTCCAGAGTCTCCACATCTTTTCTACATCGTGGTGACCAAAACTGAATGCAGTATTCCAAATGTGGCCTTACCAAGGCATTATAAAGTAGTATTAACACTTCACGTGATCTTGATTCTATCCCTCTGTTTATGCAGCCTAGAACTGTGTTGGCTTTTTTGGCAGCTGCTACACACGGCTGGCTCCTATTTAAATGGTTGTCCACTAGGACTCCAAGATCCCTTTCACAGTTACTACTATTGAGCAAGGTACCACGTATACTGTACCTGTGCATTTCATTTTCCTTGCCTAAATGTAGAACCTTACTCTTTCCACCATTGAATTTCATTTTGTTAGATTCTTACACAGGAACAGGAAACAGAAAGGTGGGTCCTAGAGGGGGCATAAAACCCAGGGACTCTCAGCATCTCTGCCCTTTTCTGCTCAGGAACTCAAGCCATGTGATCTTAACCACCTAGTTTGGGGTAATAAACCATCTGCAAGGAAACAAGCAAGCTCAGAGAGCATCAAGGACCCCTCATGGCAACCCTGAGCTACAAATATACTCCTTTATTAATAAGAAGAAATTTCCTGACAGTTAGAACAATTAATCAGTAGAACAACCTTGCCTCTAGAAGTTGTGGGTGCTGCACAGTGGTGGGTTTCAAAAAATTTTGGAACCTCTTCTGTAGGTGTGGCCTGCTTTCCGGGTCCACTGGTGGAACCTCTTCTAACCGGTTCGGTAGATTTGACGAACCGGTTCTACCGAACCGGTGCAAACCGGTAGGAACCCACCTCTGGTGCTGCATCACTGGAGATTTTTAAGAAGAGACTGGACAGTCATTTGTCTGAAATAGGATATAGGTTTTCCTGCTTGACCAAAGGGTTGGAGTAGAAGACCTTCAAAGGTCCCTTCTGTTATGGGTATCCCCGTTGGGAGACAGAAAGTAGCGCAGCGGAATGTACAGCTAGAGAGAAGGAACATCGCTAGTAGAAGAAACACCCGAATAGAGTCTCAGACACTGCTAGTAAAAGCAAGTAGCTTTACTACTAATAATAGCTTCACAAGCAGTGATAGTAGCTATTTGTCCAAACACAATTCAAAGAACAAACACTCACCCATTTACATTCACCCATTTAAAGCAACATCGACCATTTGGTATTGTATATGAAGCTATATTTCCTACCCAACACTAGGAGTATAGAATAGAATAGAACAGAATTTTATTATTTGTATGCCGCCCTTCTCCGGGAGGACTCAGGGCGGCGAACAATTCAAAAGGGGAAAAAGGGGAACATAGAACAAAATACAGATAATTAAAACAAGCAAGAGTCACACAGCCATACAAGTCGAGAGGGGAAGGGAACTCATCAACCCCAGGCCTGCCGGCAAAGCCAGGTTTTGACTGCTTTTCGGAAGGCCTGGAGAGAGGTGAGGGTCCGAATCCCTGCGGGGAGTTCGTTCCAGTGGGCCGGAGCTGCCACAGAGAAGGCCCTCCCCCGGGTAGTAGCCAGATAGCATTGGCTAGTAGATGGAACCCGGAGAAGGCCAACCCTGTGGGATCTAATGGGTCTGTGGGAGGTAATTGGCAGCAGGCAGTCTCTCAAGTACCCAGATCCAAACAATGAAGGGCTTTATAAGTTACGACTAGCACCTTGAAGCGTATCCGGAGACTGATCGGTAACCAGTGCAGCTCGCGGAGGATAGGTGTAACGTGGGTGTACCGAGGTGCACCCACAATCGCTCGCGCGGCTGCGTTCTGGACGAGTTGAAGTCTCCGAATACACTTCAAGGGCTGCCCCATGTAGGAGTATACTCCCCAAACCTTCCAACTCTGTTATTTTTGTAAGCCACCCAGAGTCCTTGATACAGAGGTGGGCGGCATATAAATTTAATAAATGAATGAATAAATAAATCTAAAACTGAGCACGTTGCACAACGGTCTTTGTGCTCCGTTCATGCAATCATTGTTTGTTTAATTGATATGCTACCCAAATCATTCTTGCAAGCCTATCTGGCATCTCTACGGCACATGTGACCCACTAAGAAAAATGCACTTGAAAAACTTGTTGGCTTTTGTTAGGCTTTGGTGTTTGGGGGGTTGGGGGAAGAAGCTCTTAGTATTTTTTTTTAGGCTAAATGTTTATTTTAGGACTTGCACAACAATATTTATGCTTTTGCACTTCAACATAATAGCGGCAACTCTGACGCTGCTTTGTAGCAATCATGCCATCAAAATCTGGCAGCGTAATCAGGAGTTTGCATATAATGGAATTATAGTTTGGAGTTATTTCTTCGGTGTTTTGAAATGGATGGATTCCCAGTGACTTGCCTGCACAATTCCCTATAGTTTTTCTTGGCAATATGTTGGGAGTAGTTTGCCATTGCCTCCTTCTGTGGTTGAGAGAAAATGACCGGGCCAAGGTCACCCAGTTGGCTTCATGCCCAAGGCGGGACTAGAATTCACGATCACCTGGTTCTTAGCCTGGTGCCTTAACCACTACACCAAACTCTGCCTCAGTTTGGGATTAAAGCACTAATGGGTTCCACCACAAATCTGCGAAGCCCTTATCCGCGGAGACATAAGCGCAAAGACTAATTCGCGCCATTCGAAGCGCTAAGAAAAAACACGACCCTACTGCAATATAATCGTGGTGGGCAAATCTGCCCATTCCCAAGCACTCAGTACCCTAAACCTAACCCTAAACCTAACCCTAAACCTAATCCTAAACCTAACCCTAAACCTAACCCTAAACCTAACCCTAAACCTAACCCTAACCCTAGCCCTAAACCTAACCCTAAACCTAACACTAAACCTAACACTAAACCTAACCCTAACCCTAACCCTAAACCTAAACCTAACCCTAACCCTAACCCTAGCCCTAACCCTAACCCTAAACCTAACCCTAAACCTAACCCTAAAACAAACCCCTAAACCTAATCCTAACACTTACCTTAATTGAAATCGGCTTTCTGCCGCGGCACCATTTTAAAGCACCCTTCTGTTGCCACGCTGTTGTCGCGGCGGTGATGACGCGTGGTGATGACGTCGCAGCTTTAGCGACGCGATTTTATCACCACTATTTTGATGAGCGCGGTTTTGTCGTGCCACAGCACTAATGTAATCTCCAGAAAACTTTTCCTGGTTCAGCGTCTTCACTTCAAACTAAGATTACCATTTCCCCCCCCCCCCAGAAGCAGTCTGCAGGTTTCAGCAGGGCTGGGGGAAGGCAAAAATGCCATTTTGTGAAAAACGGCCTGTTTTCTGCCTGTTTTTTTGCCAAAACGGAGGCATTTTTTGCCTTCCTTCAGCCTTGCTGAAGCCTGCAGAGTGCTCCTGACGGCTGGGGAGGACAAAAACTTTTTTTCTTACTTACTTCTTCGAAATCTTGGTGCATCTTATAGTCCGAAAAATACGGTAAATAACAAACCAAGAAAAATACTTCGCTTTGCTAGCGACTCCGGAGCTCTACCATGGTTCACCGACAAATGCGCACACAACAAATGCGTGCCGACAAAACCGCCGCGATAAAACGGCGACGTTGAAAGAGCACCCACTAAAGCGCGTCGACAAATGCGCACCGACAAAAGTGCGCCATCGAAAACAACGCGAAAACAATGGTAACAACGTTAACAACCCTAACCCTAACCCTAACCCTAACCCTAACCCTAACCCTAACCCTAACCTAAAAACCCTAATCGCGCTTTTGTGGGCGCGGTTTTGTCGGTGTGCCTTAGTGGACGCGATTTCAACATCGCCGTTTTGTCGCGCGCATTTGTCGGGTCATGCTCTACCATCAGTCAGACTAGGCCACAGAGGGGGGGAAAAGTGACGAACAGTTGAAGTAATAGAAAAGACAATGTTTCTTCCCCCACCCCAGAGTTTAAGAATTCCTGTCTTTCCCTATAAGCCCCCATCCCCACCTTCCAAAAAACCTCAGTGGTTTAGGATTTAACAATTGTTGGAAGAAATATCCAGGTCCAGTTCTAAGCCAGGAGAAAGGCTCTGGGGACAAAAGGGAGGCTGGAGGCTGATTGGAAAGAGGGTCCATTTATAGATGAAGCAGGACCACCCAGCCCATAGTTCTGGTGCAGCTGACCACATGGAGTTGAGAGTGGAGGTTATCTATACCTTCTGTTGGTCTTTGCACTTGGTCTTCCTGTTCCTGTGCAAGAACACCTTATTCTATTGGCTGTCATAGGGATTGCACGGATTCACAACAACTGTGGCAAGAAAGGCCGTAAAGTGGGGCAAATCTCACTTAACAACCATTTTGCTTAGCAACAGAAATTTTGGGCTCAATTGTAGTCATTGTCAGGCTTGCAGCCATATTTTCTGGTGGATCTAAGGTCTGCCACACTTTCTATTATTCTGCTATGCATTTTCTATTATGGGAAAATGGGAGGGGGAATAGTAAGGAGTAGAATGTGATGATGTCAAAATAAAATTCCTTTCTAGAAAGCCAAGGTCATCCTTTGTCTTTGCACCTCTGCACCTGACTGGAACTGGATCGGTGGAAGATGCCAGCATGACAGTGGGAGATTGGACCATGGGATGGACTTGTAGGTGTGGGGGCAAGATCTTGAACTTTCAACTGGGTGGGGAAAACCGGGAAGCTTTCAGATTCGGGTTTTCCCAGATGTGCCAACATGGCTCTCTTAATAAATTGGAACTTTGAGGAATCATTTGCCTTGGACTCTGATTTACTTTTGGATGCTATTTGGAACCCCGACAATCATAATTCGAGGACTAAATTTACTTGACATTCTTTCTCCTGATAGTTCTCACGGAATGAGAATTTTCTTCTAATGGCTGTTTGCCTTGATTGCAGGAAACTGCTTTCGAAGGGGAAGGATACTTCTGAGAAATTATACGGCAGGTTTTTAGCAGAACAAAGGTAAATTTAAAATCGCCTTCCAGGCAATGTTCCCTCTAAGCTGCGCGGGTGCACGGCCGCGCACATGGCAACAAAACACTGCACAGCAGTTTCCAACTGCTGCCCAGTGGTTTTTGTGAGACGCCTTTCATGATAATAGGAGAGGAGAGCCAGCCTGGAGACAGCAATCACAAGGCAGAAAGTAGCTGAGAGAAGGGGTGTGGGGGTTGGGAGAAGGCATGGGACGGGCTCCCAGCAACGACTGCTCGGATTTGCCATTTGAGAGAGAGAGAGGGAGGGAGGGAGGAGGAGGAGGAGGGGTAGGGAGGGAGTGAGGGAGAGGGAGAGCATGTGTATCCCTCCTTCCTTCAGCCCAACACTCTCGCTGGCATCCTGGCCAGACGAGAAGGACTGCAGAGGGTCTCCTCCAGGGTTCCCTCTAAGCTGCGCGCCTGCGCGGCCATGCAGGTAACAAAAAAACACCGCGCACAAGTTTCAAACTGCAGCACAGTGTTTTTTAATGTCTTTAAATGTGACTAAAAATACCCCCCTCCCACCCTTCTCTCTCTGCACCGAACTCTCTCCTCCATCTGGTGATTGGTGAAATCAAGGAAGACTCTGCCCAAAGACCGATGATGCTGCAGAAGGGAGAATTCCTATTGGTCCTCTGGGGCTTCGTCAGTTCTTGGGAAAATGGGATTCGCTGGTTGTAGGCTGCATTTCTCTGCACATCCGGCGTTTCTCAGGCATTGCCTCATCTGAAGCCCCGTTCTGGGCTCAGCATTTTCTCTGCGATCCCTTCGCTTTGGGGAGAGAGGGAAGCAGCGTGGAATTGGAATGCCTGAGCCAAAGGGGTCCACGGGATCTTGAGACTTGATTTTTGAGCAGTACCAATCCTTTCCACTCTTTCCTTTTCCCTTCTGTCCTTCTTCTAACTTCCTTTCTTTTTCCTTTCCTTTCTCTTTGCCTTTCCTTCTTTCCATTTCTTTCTCCTTTCCTTTCTCTTTTCCATTCCTTCTTTTCCTTTCCTTCTTTTCCATTTCCTTTCTCTTTTCCTTTCCTTTCTCTTTTCCTTTCTTTTGTCCTTTCCTTTCCTTTTTCCTTTCCTTCTTTTCCATTTCCTTTCCTTTTTCCTTTCTTTTCTCTTTTCCTTTCCTTTCTTCTTTCCCATTTCCTTTCCTTTTTCCTTTCCTTCTTTTCTATTTCCTTTCTCTTTTCCTTTCCTTTCTCCTTTCCTTTCCTTCTTTCCAATTTTCTTTCCTTTTTCCTTTCCTTCTTTTCTATTTCCTTTCCTTTTTCCTTTCCTTTTCTTGTTTCCCATTTTCTTTCCTTTCCCTCCCCCTCCCTTCCCCCCCTTCCTTCCTGGGGGTCTGAGGGAGAGGGAGGGGACCCTTTTCCTTCTTGCCCCCCTCCCAACATCTGCTCTGATGGCAATTATGGCTAAAAAAAATTCAGGTGCTCAGGAATGAAAATGTGCCGCTCGAACATTATACTTTTCCGCACACACTGAAAAAAAATTAGAGGGAACATTGCTTCCAGGAGCTGCTACTCTCCAAATACCTTGGATCAAGAGGGCCAGTTGGAAGAGGCCTACCTAGCTGGAGAGCGAGACGGGGATGTTTTGCTGCTGAAGTGCCTGTTACCTGTTTCCGATTTTTTCCAGCTGAATTTCTTCGGAACACCCACTGGATCCAAAGAATGTGAAAAAAATGCCGGTGTCCGTCCCAGCCTGTGAGAAATCCCCAGTCTCCACAGTCACTTCATAGAGAATCTGCGGAAAATTAGAAGTTCACGTCAGAGGTGGGTTCCTACCAGTTCGCACCTATTCGGTAGAACCGGTTCGTCAAATCTACCGAACAGGTTAGAAGAGGTTCCACCAGTGGACCCGGAAAGCAGGCCACATCTACAGAACAGGTTCCAAAATTTTTTGAAACTCCTTGGATATGATTATTCTACACTATCATGCTCATATTCATAAAACCCAGTGCCTCTGTGAAAGGTAAGGATGACTACTGCGTTTGTGGTGCAATCAGAACATTGCGTGTCTTGAAGTTGTTTTAATGCAAACCAAAGATGCCTTTTAAAAAACAAGTTTACATCATATTCTTATGCATGCCAGTGCTGTGTGTGGGGTAATTTAAGGTGGTTCTGACAAGTGTCGTCGGCATCTTCATATCCGGTCACATGGGCGGCAAGCCACTCCCATCCGGTCACATGGGCAGCAAGCCACTCCCATCCGGTCACATGGGTGGCAAGCCACTCCCATCCGGTCACATGGGCAGCAAGCCACTCCTACAAAGGAGGCCACACCCACAGAGTAGGTTCGAACAATTTTTGAAACCCACCACTGGTTCACGTTTAGCCAAAAAGGGGGGAAAAAACCCCCACACCCCACAAACCCACCCAAGTTTTAAAAATAGAGCCAACCAACAAATGCCAAGCCACCATCTTTAAAATAGGATGGGTTGGATAGGGGAATCGTGCAACCATTAATTGGGTTTACAATGCAAAATTGACCTGCTTATTATATACTGTAGCTGAGTTTCTGTCAAGGTGTGAAAGAGGAGGATGAAGTAACTCTGGAGATGAAAATAATTTCTGCATTGCAAAACATGTTTTGGAATCAGGTGACAAATTGGACTTCGTTCCCACTCCTATGACTTTTCATATTCTCCCCTCTTTTTCTCTTCTTTCACCTCCCCCTCTCTCTTTCTCTTTTCCTCCCTCTCCTCTCTCTGTCTCCCCCTCTCTCTCTCCTGTCTGCAAAATGTCTGCAAAAAAACAAACGAATCAGGTTCAGTGATCACCAAGGACTCCTCATTTCAAACCTGAGCTATAAATATTCTCCTTTATTGGTGGCTGGGTATATTACATCAAGTCAGTGTTAGCAATAGCAATAGCAGTTAGACTTATATACCGCTTCATAGGGCTTTCAGCCCTCTCTCTAAGCGGTTTACAGAGTCAGCATATTGCCCCCAACAACAATCCGGGTCCTCATTTTATCCACCTCGGAAGGATGGAAGGCTGAGTCAACCCTGAGCCGGTGAGATTTGAACAGCCGAACTGCAGAACTGCAGTCAGCTGAAGTAGCCTGCACTGCTGCCTTTAACCACTGCGCCACCTCGGCTCTCTAAGTTGACTCTTGCCAACTGCTTGGGCTTTCAGAAGTGGCTTGCCATTGCCTGCTTCCTAGGAGTGAGAAAGTGTGATTAACCCAAGATCACTCAGCTGGCTTTATGTCTAAGGCAGTGGTTCCCAAACTTGGCAACTTTAAGACTTGTGGACTTCAACTCCCAGAATTCTCCAGCCAGCTCTGCTGGCTGGAGAATTCTGGGAGTTGAAGTCCACAAGTCTTAAAGTTGCCAAGTTTGGGAACCACTGGTCTAAGGCAGCGCTAGAATTCACACCCACCTGGTTTCCACTCGGGTGCCTTAAGCATTACGCCCAACTGGCTCGATGCAGAATTAATTCATATATATATTGTTCATCTATCAACATGTCCAAGATTATCCAGTGACCAGGTTTTGAAAGGCTGTCTACCATGACAACTCAATAAAATATGCATTTTTTTAAAAAACAACCTAGGACAATTCTAGGTTGTTTCTAGGGAAAAATTGAGTATTTTGGAGAACTGGCAAATACTACCACTGGCTGGCCCCAGAGTGGGGAGGGAATGGGGATTTTGCAGTATCCTTCCCCCTGGAGTGGAGAGGGAATGGGGATTTTGCAGTATCCTTCCCCTGGAGTGGGGAGGGAATGGGGATTTTGCAGTATCCTTCCCCTGGAGTGGGGAGGGAATGGGGATTTTGCAGTATCCTTCCCCTGGAGTGAGGAGGGAATGGGGATTTTTCAGTATCCTTCCCCTGGAGTGGGGAGGGAATGGGGATTTTTCAGTATCCTTCCCCTGGAGTGGGGAGGGAATGGGGATTTTTCAGTATCCTTCCCCTGGAGTGGGGAGGGAATGGGGATTTTTCAGTATCCTTCCCCTGGAGTGGGGAGGGAATGGAGATTTTGCAGTATCCTTCCCCTGGAGTGGGGAGGGAATGGGGATTTTTCAGTATCCTTCCCCTGGAGTGGGGAGGGAATGGGGATTTTTCAGTATCCTTCCCCTGGAGTGGGGAGGGAATGGGGATTTTTCAGTATCCTTCCCCTGGAGTGGGGAGGGAATGGGGATTTTTCAGTATCCTTCCCCTGGAGTGGGGAGGGAATGGGGATTTTTCAGTATCCTTCCCCTGGAGTGGGGAGGGAATGGGGATTTTTCAGTATCCTTCCCCTGGATGGGGAGGGAATGGGGATTTTGCAGTATCCTTCCCCTGGAGTGGAGAGGGAATGGGGATTTTGCAGTATCCTTCCCCTGGAGTGGAGAGGGAACGGGGATTTTGCAGTATCCTTCCCCTGGAGTGGGGAGGGAATGGAGATTTTGCAGTATCCTTCCCCTGGAGTGGAGAGGGAATGGGGATTTTGCAGTATCCTTCCCCTGGAGTGGAGAGGGAATGGAGATTTTGCAGTATCCTTCCCCTGGAGTGGAGAGGGAATGGGGATTTTGCAGTATCCTTCCCCTGGAGTGGAGAGGGAATGGAGATTTTGCAGTATCCTTCCCCAGGAGTGGGGAGGGAATGGAGATTTTGCAGTATCCTTCCCCAGGAGTGGGGAGGGAATGGAGATTTTACAGTATCCTTCCCCTGGAGTGGAGAGGGAATGGAGATTTTGCAGTATCCTTCCCCTGGAGTGGAGAGGGAATGGGTATTTTGCAGTATCCTTCCCCTGGAGTGGAGAGGGAATGGGGATTTTACAGTATCCTTCCCCTGGAGTGGGAAGGGAATGGGGATTTTGCAGTAACCTTCCCCTGCCACGCCCACAGAACCCGTAGTAAAAAAAATGAATTTCACCACTGACACCAGCACATACATGTATTTGATTATGCAGATTCAAACACTGCCTGTTTGACAATGCTAATTTCCTTAATCAAATATAAGCTATGATCATTGCTCTCATTAAAGGAGAAATGTTTGGCAACTATCTCAAAGGAATTTAGTATCAAAACGAGCAGTGTTTGTCAATATAATTTCGGAGTAGGCCATCGGATGCCTTTCAGAGATTTTTTCCTACAATTTCTTAGACTCCATCACTTTGGGTGGAGTTTAAAGGAGTTCTAAACAATTAAATTATACCAGATCACCAATGTTGATCTTCAAGGCAAAAAAAAAAAAAAGATGTGGAGACTCTATAAAGAGGGCAGAAAAGAGCAACAAAGATGATTAGGGAGCTGGAGGCTAAAACATACCGTAATAAAGAATGTTGCTGAAATTGGGTATGTCTAGTTTATTGAAAAGAAAGACATGATAGCTGTGTTCCAATATTTCAGGGATTGCCACAAAGAAGAAGGAGTCAAGCTATTTTCCAAAGCATGTCACCATTTTCATCTACAGTGTATAGTGAAGCTTCTGGAGACCTTATAAAAATGGCTACAGGAAACTTATTTTACGTACAGCTTGCTTACCATTGAAAATAATTTTTTCATAATAATTTTTTATTTTATTTTAATACAAACATACTATCTTTCATTAAACAGTGTGTCGTCTGGGTACAAATTTTCTGTGCAATAACTATTACATTTACAGCCAAATTCATTATTTTATCTATTCTTAGGTCAATACTAAAACATAACATACTATTATAACAATCGCCTTCTTAACTTTATTTAACTTTAATAATGCAATTTCCCTATTTCGTTCCTCTGCTTTCATTTCTACTTTTCATATTTATTCTCTAACCATTGATAAAATAACTCCCATATACTATAATAGACAGATTCTGCCTTTTCTTTAATTGCAAGTGTTAATCTCTTCATTTCTACACATTCTCAGCTGCCTTCGGAGCTAGACAGCAGTGAGGCAGAGGGACAGCTGGAGCCTGTTCCCAGTGTCCGCATGCGCAGAGCTGCCAGAAGAAAAGAACAGCTCAGAAATCAGGGTAGACTTGAGAGTAAAGCCACAGGTGGAAGGTGATTGGCCCCTCCCATAGGACATAAAAGAGGAGCGAAAGAGGAGGGGGCTTTTGCAGGAAACAATTCATTCGTTCGTTGGTTAGATTCGTTTCAGGAGTGTGAAGATCTGTCCGTGAACCTCAGAGACTCTGTGCCCAGCCTTTCCTTGCACAGCGCCTCCTTTGGAAAATATTTACATGGCAGTTTTCCAAGATAGATAAGGTCTGTAGTCATAACTTCACCATTGAAAGACTGTTTGCCAGGCCTTTGCTGAATGTGAACGAGAGAAATTCACATTCATTTAATAAAAGGGGTTTTGTCGGGACCAGGAATCTGCTTCGTGCTTTTGAGGGAAGCCCAGGTCAGAACAGGGAATAGGCCAGTGATGGCAAACCTTTTTGGGCTCGCGTGCCAAAAGCAGGGGGAGCGCAGGGGGGGTTGTGTGGGGGTGTGCCACACCCATAATGTTATGTGCACGATTCCAGCGTGCATGCGCACACGACCAGCACTCCCTCCCCCCCATTTTTGGTGTGCCTTTTTCACTTCCCCAGGCTCCAGAGGCTTTGTAGGAGCCTGGGGAGGGCAAAAACAGCCTCCCTCCCCCAGGCCCTCTGGAGGCTTCAGAAGCTTCCCTGAAGCCTCCGGATCATGAAAAACCAGCCCTAGAGGCAAACCGGAAGTTAGGAACGGACTTGCAGTTTGCTCATAGGCCAGTTATAGCCCCCCGGAGGCTACAAGCAGCTTCCCTGAAGGCTTTGGAGGGCAAAAAACGACCTTATGAGCAAACCGGAAGTTTGTCCGTAGGGGCGTTTTTCATCCTCCGGAGCCTTCAGGGACTTTCAGGAGACTCCCCTGAACACTCCGGAGGGCTAAAACCGGCCCTATGAGCAAACCGGAAGTACATCCCTGAATTTCCGGTTTGCCCGTAGGGCAGTGATGGGTTTCAAAAAAATTTCGAACCTACTCTGTGGGTGTGGCCTCCTTTGTGGGAGTGGCTTGCCAGCCATGTGACCTGGTGGGAGTGGCTTGCCAGCCATGTATTCTCTCTCTCTCTCTCTCTCTCTCTCTCTCTCTTTTTCCTTCCTTTTGTCTCTCTGTCCCTTTTTCCTTTTTTTCTTTTATCTCTCTCTCACTTTTTCTTTCGTTTTTTCTTTTTTTCTTTCTTTCTTCCTTTCTTTCTCTTTCTCTCTCTGTGTGAGTGTGTGTGTGTGTGTGTGTCAGTGGTGGGTTTCAAAAATTTTTGGAACCTCTTCTGTAGATGTGGCCTGCTTTGGTGGAACCTCTTCTAACGAGTTCGGTAGATTTGAAGAACCGGTTCTACCGAACTGGTGCGAACTGGTAGGAACCCACCTCTGCCGTAGAGCCAGTTTTTCACGCTCCAAAGGCTTCGAGAAAGCCTACAGAAGGCAAAAAATGGCCTCAAAAGAAGACTGAAGTCAGCTGACAGGGCAACGCCATGCCCTGACAAATGGCTCCGTGTGCCACATGTGGCACGCGTGCCATAGGTTCGCCATCACCGCAGTAGGCTGACTCTCCCCCCAGAGAATGCTGTAAATCACCAAGGGGCAGTATATAAATTTAAGTGCTAGTGCTGTTGCTATTTGGACGGTCATTAAAATGGTTGTGAGTTGAGGACTACCTGCAACCTGTTTGCTTCAAACGAGAGATAGAAGTTCCTTCAGTAAGACTAACCTTTAGGCCAATATTGATGCAATCTGCATCCAGGATGTTGAAGACACGTGAGGTGAGACCATCTCCCCTGTCCTGAGCCAGCCAGCACTTGCAAACGAAAGTGTATATCACACCCTTAGTTGGCACTGTGACACTGAATTCATCCAAGAGCCAGGAGCTTTCTGGCGTAGCCCCATCATGGCCAATCTAGGAGAGATTAGGAACAGATTACCAACTTGGTCCTAATGAACATGGGTGAGATTCCTTAAATATCTAACAGGAAAGAATTAAAACTGAGGATAACAGAAAAGAGCAAAGAATTCTGTTGTAGCAGTGATGGATAACCTTTTTGCCATCACGTGCCAAAAGTGGGGGGAGCGTGTGGGGGGGGTCATGTGTGGGCGTGCCCACACCCATAATTCTATGCATGCGCGAGCCCCGCCCTCCCCCCGCTTTTGGCATGCAATGGACCCATTTATCGCCCTCCCCAGGCTCCAGAGGCTTCTGAGAGCCTGGGTTTTGTAGATCGAAGAAAGGAAGAGACGAGAGCCAGGACGTCCAGAAAATCAGGTTTATTCTCTAGCAACTATATACAGCGATTCAAATGTATTCCCCGCTTGACAGCTATTTAAACAGGCTGTCAGAGCGGGGAAACCAATAGGCGCTCTCCCGGCGTCTGGCAACTGATGATGCTGCGCCCTAGCCAATCCGGGTGGCTCTAGCGGCTAGCAACAGGCTATGCTGCGCCCCAGCCAATCAGGGCGCAGCCTGGACTGTTGCTGGCCTCCCGGTCGTAACTCGAAGACTTTCTGAGTCCTCAACACTGGGGTGGGTGAAAATGGCCTCTCCCACCCTCCTGGAGGCCCTCCGGAGGCTTCAGGAGGCTTCCCTGAAGCCTCCGGAGAGCAAAAAATGGCCCTATGGCCAACCCAGAAGTCCAACTTCTGGGTTGCCCATAAAGCCATTTTTCTCCCTCCGGAGACTTCAGGGAAGCCTCCTGAAGCCGCTGGAGGGCGAAAAATGGCCAAACAGGCTAACTGGAAGCTCAGGAATGGACTTCCCAGTTGCCCATAGGGCTGTTTTTTGCCCTCCGGTGGCTTCAAAAGGCTTCCCTGAAGCCTCCGGAGGTAGAAAAATGGCCCAACGCGCAAACCGGAAGTCTGTTCCCAAACCTCCGGTTTGCGTGTTGGGTTGTTTTCATCGAAAAATGGCCGAAAATGAAGGCCAAAGTCAGCTGACCAGTGCATGCATGAGTTTGGAGCTGACGTGGCAACGCCTCTCATACCCTAACAAACGGCAGGTGGCATGCGTGCCATAGGTTCTCCATCACGGTATTATAGGAAGACTTGAACACTGGGCCCTATCCAACAACATGAGGTTCAAGGGAGAGAAAAGTGAGGTCTTACACTTAGGCAAGAAAAACCAAATGTACAGGTACAGATTAGCTGAAGCCTGGCTCATTAACGGCAACTGTGAAAGGATCTTGGAGTGCTGATGGACAATCACATAAATATGAGCCAGAGGTGTGCAGCTCCAGCCAGGAAAGACAATAGCAATAGCAATAGCAGTTAGACTTATATACCGCTTCATAGGGCTTTCAGCCCTCTCTAAGTGGTTTACAGAGTCAGCATATCGCCCCCACAGTCTGGGTCCTCATTTCACCCACCTCGGAAGGATGGAAAGCTGAGTCAACCCTGAGCCGGTGAGATTTGAACCGCTGAACTGCAGATAGCAGTCAGCTGAAGTGGCCTGCAGTACTGCACTCTACCCACTGCGCCACCTCGGCTCTAATGCTAGGTTGCATTAACAGAGAGATAGAATCAAGATCACATGATCCTGTACCCCTTTATAAAGCCTTAGTAAGGCCACACCTGGAATACTGCATCCAGTTTTGGTCTCTACATTATAAAAAAAGATGTTGAGAGTACAGGGAAGAGCAAAATATTTTGTGCACCGAACTGGCAATATTGCCAGCAGCAACCCACCCCTGTCCCTCACTGATGCTTGAGTCATTATAAAATAGAATAACAGAGTTGGAAGGGACTTTGGAGGTCTTCCAGTCCAACCCCCTGCTCAGGCAAGGAAACCCTACACCACTTCAGACAAATGGCTATCCAACTTCTTCTTAAAAACTTCCAGTGTTGGAGCATTCACAACTTCCTGGAGGCAAATTCTGTTCCACTGATTAATTGTTCTCACTGTCAGGAAGTTTCTCCTTAGTTCTAAGTTGCTTTTCTCCTTGATTAGTTTCCACCCATTGCTTCTTGTCCTGCCCTCAGGTGCCTTGGAGAATAGCTTGACTCCTTCTTCTTTGTGGCAACCCCTGAGATATTGGAACACTGCTATCATGTCTCCCTAGTCCTCCTTTCCATTAAACTAGACATACCCAGTTCCTGCAACCGTTCTTCATTTGTTTTAGTCTCCAGTCCCCTAATCATCTTTGTTGCTCTTCTCTGCACTCTTTCTAGAGTCTCAACATCTTTTTCACATCATGGTGACCAACACTGGATGCTGTATTCCAAGTGTGGCCTTAGCAAGGCCTTATAAAGTGGCATTAACACTTCACGGGATCTTGATTCTATCCCTCTGTTTATGCAGCCTAGAACTGTGTTGGCTTTTATATGGCATGTGATTTGTGAACTCCTAAAGCTTCTGGCCTGGCCAGTTTTGGAAGAAACTATAAGATAGATTAGCCTTTTTTGGAGTAAGGATGATGTCAACTCAAGATAGATGCTCCTCTTATCGGCAGATGCCCTTCAGAAGTGAGTTAGCCCAGCTGCTGCTTTAGAGGAAACACAGCGAAGATTGAGCCGCTATGCTAAAAAATAAATACCTATAACCATTCTTACATCATTCATCTTACAGTGTGTCATCCGGGTGCAGTCTTTGTGTCATCATATTTAAAGTTGCATAATTTTTAATCTATTTTTATCTTGCCTTTACATTTGCATTTCAATTGCCTTTTAATTCCCCTATAATTCTGCATTCTTTTCCAAATTATTCAATTTTCTGTTTCTTTTTATCTATATTCATTTTCTATCCAGTTATAAAAATTCCCCATATCTTATAATACTCTGTTTGTTCCTTCTCTTTAATTGCCAAAGTTAATCTGTTCATTTCTGCACAATCTAATATATATATATATTTATTACCTCTCCCTCTGAGGGATTTTTTTTACATTTTCCAATCTTGTGCAAATACAATTCTAGCTGCAGTTATTACATGAATAATTAAAATACATTTTCTTTACTATATTTCTCTGGTAGAGCCGAGGTGGCGCAGTGGTTAAATGCAGCACTGCAACTACTTCAGCTGACTGCAGTTCTGCAGTTCGGCTGTTCAAATCTCACCGGCTCAGGGTTGACTCAGCCTTCCATCCTTCCGAGGTGGGTAAAATGAGGACCCGGATTGTTGTTGGGGGTGATATGCTGACTCTGTAAACCGCTTAGAGAGGGCTGAAAGCCCTATGAAGCGGTATATAAGTCTAACTGCTATTGCTATTGCTAAAACACCCAACAAAAACAGTTCTGGCTTTAAATCAATATGCTGCTGTACCATCCTTTCCAACCACATGCAAATTTTTGCCCAACATTTTTTTTGCCTCTGCACATGTCCATCCCATATGATAATATGGTCACGGTGTCTGGTGACATTTCCAATACTTGGTTGATTTATCTTTAAACATTTTTGCCACTCTTTCCGGTGACATATGCCATCTATAAAACATTTTATACAAATTCTCTTCATATGCTGTTGCCATTGTTAATTTATAATTCCTTTCCCATTGCTGCCACTTCTCAAGTTCTATTGTATAACCAAAAGTTTCCCCCCCCCCCACGTTATCATTTTTTTTCCTTTTACTTCTGCTGCTATGCTTCTTCTGAAGTGATTGGTTTCTCACTGGCTAAAACTACAATGATATCCCAGGATTTCTTTACCTCCATCTCAAGTGCAGGTATATGGTGCTTTGAAGGTGCTGCCACCTGAAGGCAGGACAAGAAGCAATGGATGGAAACTAATCAACGAGAGAAACAACCTAGAACTAAGGAGAAATTGAGGGGGTCCTTGGCTCTCTCTGAGCTTGCTTGTTTTCTTGCAGATGCTTTGTTACCCTATTCTGGCAGGAATAGCCAACACTTCAGAAGATAGGCTAAAGATACAGAAGGATCTTGAGAAACTTGAACGTTGGGCACTATCTAATAAAATGAAATTCAACGGTATAAAGAGTAAGGTTCCACATTTAGGCAACAAAAACGAAATGCACAGGTACAGTATAGGTGGTACCTTGCTCAACAGTAGTAACTGTGAAAGGGATCTTGGAGTCCTAGTGGACAACCATTTAAATATGAGCCAGCCGTGTGCAGCAGCTGCCAAAAAAGCCAACACAGTTCTAGGCTGCATTGACAGAGGGAGAGAATCAAGATCAGGCAAAGGGTTAATACCACTTTATAATGCAATGGTAAGGCCACACTTGGAATACTGAATTCAGTTTTGGTCACCACGATGTAGAAAAGATGTGGAGACTCTGGAAAGAGTGCAGAGAAGAGCAACAAAGAGGATTAGGGGATGGAGACTAAAACATATGAAGAACGGTTGCAGGAACTGGGTATGTCTAGTTTAATGAAAAGAAGGACTAGGGGAGACATGATAGCAGTATTCCAATATCTCAGGGGTTGCCACAAAGAAGAGGGAGTCAAGCTATTCTCCCTGAGGGTACAACAAGAAGCAATGGGTGGAAACTAATCAAGGAGAGAAGCAACTTAGAACTGAGGAGAAATTTCCTGACAGTTAGAACAATTAATCAGTGGAACAGCTTGCCTCCAGAAGTTGTGAATGCCCCAACACTGGAAGTCTTTAAGAAGATGTTGGATAGCCATCTGTCTGAAACGGTATAGGGTTTCCTTCCTAGGCAGGGGGGTGGACTAGAAGACCTCCAAGGTCACTTCCAACTCTGCTATTGTATTATTGTAGATAACATCATCAGTGTTAATATTGATCTTTAATGTTTGAACTAGCACAATAGATCTTAATCCTGAAAGGTTCAATACTATAGGAAGTTAGCACCCACCCACTCTCCTTGGAGAATGAAATATTCTAGGAAATATTAAAAAAGGCAGAATATTATGTTTCCCTGGATGAGAAAAGGAGAAGCTTGTTTTTTTAAGACAAAGCAGCTTCCTGCAGAATTCAGCATGTATCCCTATTAAATTACTTGAAAGATTAATCATGGGTGTATCCTTATCAGTATAATTAGGTACCCCAATCGCTTCAAGGAAACCATTCCCAGTCAGTTCTAATAAACTGCTTCTGTAAATAAGGAATGGTTGTAAATCCTGTTCAAAGCAAAAGTTCATTATTAGCAAAAACACTATTGCCTTTTTCAAGCCTGATGAAAAGATTACTGCCCGTCTAGTTTTCAACATTTTAATAAGCCCTCTCCCTCCCCCCCCAAAAGGAAACCACTTTATTTAAAGCAAGAAACTCACATTTGTCTTCCATCCTGCATGGGGTTTTGTTTTTTTTAAATGATGACTCCAGAGGTGGGTTCCTACCAGTTCGCACCTATTCGGTAGAACCGGTTCGTCAAATCTACCGAACCGGTTAGAAGAGGTTCCACCAGTGGACCCAGAAAGCAGGCCACACCTACAGAAGAGGTTCCAAAATTTTTTGAAACGCACCACTGGTCCTTGGATATGATTGTTCTACACTATCATGCTCATATTTATAAAACTCAGTGCCTCTGTGAAAGGTAAGGATGACTACTGTGCTTGTGGTGCAATCAGAACATTGCATGTGTTGAAGTTGTTTTAACGCAAACCAAAGATGCCTTTTAAAAAACAAGTTTACATCATATTCTTATGCAGGCCAGTGCTGTGTGTGGGGTAATTTAAGGTGGTTCTGACAAGTGTTGGCGGCATCTTCATATCCGGTCACATGGGCGGCAAGCCACTCCCACAAAGAAGGCCACACCCACAGAGTAGGTTCGAACAATTTTTGAAACCCAGCACTGGATGACTTGATTGTTTCATTCTAACCGGCTATGGAAGGGTGTTATTTCCCTGCTAATACCTGCACAGCTGCAAAAAAAATTAGAGATAATCACCTGGGGGAAAATGCTGATGCTCAAATTCTTGAACTGTGGCAGAAATAAAGCAAAAAAAAGAAAATATTATATATTTTGACAGTCTCTGGAACCCGTCCTTTTTTCTTTGCCCGGGCTTTGTGAGCGTACTTTGAAATGTCTTGCTTTTTCCTAACCTATTTTATAAAAGGTGGGCAGACTGCATTGGTTTCTTTTTTAAAAAAAAAACCACATTTTTTTTTTTTGCAGCTTCTGGGTCTTGCTCTGTGCTGCTAAATGACAGCAACACAGTTTCCTGCCATTCTGAGTTACCAAATACAGAAAAAAATGTACTGTACTGCAAGCTAAAGCTAAAATATAGCTAATGCATTTGGAAGGATTAAAAAAAAAATAGGGGAAACAAAAGTCCACCTGCAAATGGAATGCAGGCAGTCCTCGACTTATGACCACAACTGAGCCCAAGATGTCTGTTGCTAAGTGAGATGTTTCCTAAGGGAATTTTGCCCTATTTTACGACCTTTCTTGGTTGTTAAGTGAATCGTTGCTGCGGTTAAGTTAGTCACATGGTTGTTAAATGAATCTGGCTTCCCCAAGTCAGAAGGTCGCAAAAGGTGATCCCGGATCACCTGCAACCGTCGTAAATATGAGTCAGTTGCCAAGCATCCGAATTTTCATTACAGGACCATGGGGATGCTGCAATAGTTACAATAACAATAGCAATAGCAGGTTTATATACTGCTTCACCAGTGGTGAGTTCCGGATCCCGTTCCAATGGGTACGGTTGGGACGGGTCCGGCGTCGCCCACATGGATGCGCGCAGCACGTGCATGTGTCTTACCTGCTTTAGATGCCTCCGTGACGCTCCAGCTACTTGGCGGAGCATTGCGCAGGTGCCGTACGTGCCATGCCCATGCGCGGAAGCGCCAAAGGCTTAAAGGACAGGTAAGGAGCTCAGGTGGGTGAGTGGGCCCTCCGGAGCACTGTACCAGAACGGTACCCGGTGCTCCGGGCAGGCTCCGGTACACTCATATCGGGACGTACCGCCTGCAACCCACCACTGTGCTTCACAGTGGTGGCTTCACGGTTCCACCACAAAACCGCGCTAGACTAAAGCGCGCTCGACGAAAGCGTGTACGTGACGTCATCACAGTGCGACGAAAACAGCACGCTGTGAGCGGTAAACTTAAAATTAACGCGTAAATCTAAACCTAACCCCCCCAAACCTAACCCTAAACCTAACCCTAACCCTAACCCTAACCCTAACCCTAACCCTTAACCTAACACTAAACCTAACGCTAACCCTTAACCTAACCCTTACCTTTATGTGAATCGGCTTGCTTTAATTTTATTTTAATTTTAATTTAATTTATTTTTAATTTTATTTGTCGCGCTGCTGATGACGTCAGTTACGCGCTTTAATCGGGCGCACGTTAGTGGACTGCGGTTTTGTCGTGCCACGGGCTTCACAGCCTTCCCTAAACAGTTTACAAAGTTAGCCTCTTGCCCCCAACAATCTGGGTCCTCATTTTACCGACCTCGGAAGGATGGGAGGCTGAGTCAACCTTGACCTGGTCAGGATCGAACTGCCAAACTGCTGGCACCTGGCAGTCAGCAGAAGTAGCCGGCAGTACTGCACTCTAACCACTGTGCCCCAGAGGCTCTGAAAGTGTGAAAAATGTTCCTAAGTCACTTTTTTTCCCCGGTACCGTTGTACCTTCAAGTGGTCATTAAACGCATGGTTGTAAGTCGAGGACTATCTGAACAGTTCTGTGGCACATTAAATATATCGTGATCCGTCAAAACCGCGGTCCACTAAAGCGCGCCCGGTCAAAGCGCGTACGTGACGTCATCAGCAGCGTGATGAAAAAAATTAAAAATAAATTAAATTAAAATTAAAATTAAATTAAAGCAAGCCGATTCACATAAAGGTAAGGGTTAGGGTTAGGGTTAGGGTTAGGGTTAGGGTTAGGGTTAGGTTAAGGGTTAGGTTTAGGGTTAGGTTAAGGGTTAGGCTTAGGGTTAGGTTTAGGGTTAGGTTTGGGGGGGTTAGGGTAAGGTTTTCGCTTTAATTTTAAATTTACCGCTCACAGCGCGATGTTTTCGTCGCGCTGTGATGACGTCACGTACGCGCTTTCGTCGAGCGCGCTTTAGTCTACCGCGGATTTGTGGTGGAACCAAATATATACAGATTAAGAAAAATAGCAGTTCAGATTTGGTTCTGAGCTCAACAGCCTGATTTTATTTGACTTTGTCCTATTTTTAGAAGATGGTGAGATCTTAGCATGGCCTAGATTCCGGAAGGCAGTATCCCAAAAACTCTTCATTTTGACTAAATGACCCAAAAGGACAGGTTGAGTCCTACACTGAAGCAGAACTCTTGAAAGCTTTTACTGTGGACTTTCCAGGCTTAAATCTTTCCCGCCAAGCTAGATAAATTATATTTTACACGGAAGGTTCAACCCTTCATGTTCCTTGCATCAGGGAAGTCACTAATCCCCTTGGAATAATGTCAAAATTCGGGGCTGAATCGCTTGTTAGCCTGAAAAAGCTGGCACGTCAAACTCCTGTCAGCGCAACAGAAGAAAGCGTTAACATTCTCCCCTTGGGTTTTATAATGAAATATATTTACATGTAAACCAAAATCTCTTTCGTTTTATTTATTTTTGCTAACCCTGTTTAGCCTTGTCAGGCTGTAAAACAGTCAGGCACAGTTTAATTAAATGGAGGCGAAGCCGGGTTTTTTCTGGGTCTGAGGATTTAGGTAAGGCAAAACACAGTTTTGCTGTTTTAAATCCTGCCTCCAAAGATGCACCTAATTGGTAAAAGAAGCAAAATTTGTGTATAAGGATGAGCTACGGTTATGTAACACAGGCAGAGTCTATTTCTTAAATTCCCAGCAACAGCACGAGGAGGAGGAGGAGAGGAGGAGGAGGAGCAGAAGAAAGAAGAAGAAAGAAGAATAGGAGGAGGAGAAAGAGAAGGAGGAGGAGGAGAAGAGGAGGAGGAGAAGAAAGAAGAAGAAAGAAGAAGAGGAGAAAGAGAAGGAGGAGGAGGAGGAGAGGAGGAGGAGAAGAAAGAAGAAGAAAGAAGAGGAGGAGAAAGAGGAAGAAGAAGAAGAAGAAGAAGAAGAGGAGGAGGAGGAGGAGGAGGAAGAGGAAGAAGAGGGAGGGGGAGAAGGAAGGAGGAAGGAGAAAAAGAAGAAGAGGAAGAAGGAAGAAAGAGGGAGGAGGAGAAGATGAAGGAGGAGGAGGGAGGAGGAGAAAGGAGAAAAAGAAGAAGAGGAAGACTAAGAAGAAGAAAGAAAGAGTGAGGAGGAGGAGGAGGAGGAAGAAGAAGAAGAAGAAGAAGAAGAAGAAGGAAAGAAAGAGGAGGAGGAGGAGGAGGAAGAATGGTCATACATAAAAGTTACTTTTTTCAGTACTGTAGTAATTTTGAACAATTACTAAAGGGATGGTGGTAAGTCATGAACTCCTCATATGTTGCTATCTACTGCAGGTGTCCCCAACTCATGGACCATGGGCTACTACTACAGGGCCGTGGTCTGTTTGAAACCGGGCAACGCAAGCCAAGGGCAAGTGCCTGCGCAAATCTCCACTCTTGCGAGTGGTGGGCCCTTGTGCTTGTGCAAGAAGCTCCGCTCTCATGAGCAATGGGCCCTTACACTTGTGTGAGCTCCACTCACGAGCAGAGGGTGCTTATACTTGCATGTGAAGCGTCATTCATGCTTGTACGCCTGCCACTCACAGCCCCCCGTCTCCCCACAAGGTGGAAAAGTTGGAAAGTTCTACTATCTATAAATATAAAAATGGCTGTGGGTGTGTGTGATTGTGTGTGTGTGTACCAGCGTAACTCTGGAATGTCTTGAGCAATTTCAACCAAACTTGGTACACAGTTGACTTACTCTCTAGAAAAAAATACTGTGGGAGGTAAGACACCCCTAACACACCTCGGAGTATGTGTTCTGTTAAGATACAGCCTGCTTTGCCTTAAAATGGCTTCTACTGAACTGCCTTAAATGGCTTCTACTGTACAGCGCAGCGGAGTTGCCATGGTAGCGGCTTCACATTCCTCCTCAAGGGGGCTCCCGCTGGTAAGGGGGAAAATCCAACCTTAGAAATTACGCTTCTGGGGGTACAGGGAAAACATTTTTAACTAATTTAATTGTCGCCGGAATCAGGGCTCAGGGAGAAGTTGCTCCTGCCATCGCCTCTTCGGGAATTGTAGCGATGTTCATGGAAGGAGAGAGGACAGCCCCATTCTGCACTTCCATTGCCACTTGACATCGCCATTCCTGTCTAATACAGGATGGGGATAAATATATACCCAGGCAATGCCAGGTTATCAGCTAGTTTAAGGATAAATGGTGGAAGAAGCTAATAGGAAGTGGCACCTATCCTACAAGAGCAGTTTTGTTGATTATCATTGAAGCACTCTAGAAACAGGGGTGGGTTTCAGGCGGTTCGCGGCTGTCCCCGCGAACTGGTTGGTCGGCGAACCCGGAAATAAGTAACTTCCGGGAACGCCGAAGGATCCACCCGCCCGCCTGCGTTTCTTACCCGGTTTTGACGAGTTCTGCACTTCCACGCATGCGCAGAATGCATACAGCCCCTGCACGATCCTCCAGGAGCAGCTGGAGCATCGCACAGGCGCTAGTACGCATGCGTGCACTGCGCACGTGCACGAGGACGCCACCGGCCCCGTTCCAACCGAACCGGTTGGAACGGGGCGAGAAACCCACCCCTGTCTAGAAGCATGCTCTAAAGATTAGGTGGAACAGGAGCTAGACCTAATTTGAATTAAATTATTACTTACATTTAGATTAATGGAGGCAATTAGATCACTCCCCGTGTATTTGATAATTGCTGCATTCTTTTATGTAAAATATGATTATTTAATGGTAATTTGTGGATCGACTCAGAGCCATACCTCCAGGGTTTGGGAGGCGGGAGGGCAGTGGTGAAATTCAATATTTTTTACTACTGGTCCTGTGGGTGTGGCTTGGTGGGCATGGCAGGGGAAGGATACTGCAAAATCAGGGACGTGCAGTCAGGGGAGGCAGAGCCTCACCACTGTCATCATGAAAAGAAAAAAAAATGTAAAAGGAAAAAGGCTGAGCTAGTTGATGCCAGAATCACCATGGATGACTCTGCTTAGTGCGTAACTAAGCCTCTTTTAAAAGCCTCTAAAAAGTGCCCTCTACAGGAGGAGGTGGGAGAACGATGTGCCTCATCTAGTCTGGTGTTTAAGCAGAGTTAAGCAGGGGTTAAAAGCCAAAAAATTCCTGACGTAGATGAGGCACATTGTTCTCCCGCCTCCTCCTGTAGAGGTGCTTTTTTAGAGGCTTTTTTAAACAGTTAAGCGGAGTCATCCACATGGTGATTCTGGCAGCGACTAGTTCAGCCTCACCTCAGCTCTTGCCTTTTTCCTTTTACAACTTCTCTGTGTGCGTGTCTCTGTTTGAGAGAGGGGGGAGGGAGGGAGAGAGGGAGGAAGGAGAGGGAGGGAGAAGAAAAAGAATGAAGGAAAACTTTTTCGCAAAGGAGAAAAACAAACGCTGTCGCTTTAAATCGGAACTGAGCATGCCTGGCTGTGGAATTCTGGGAGTTGAAGTCCACAAGTCTAAAAAAAAATTGAAACCCCTGTGTCAGTGCCTCACCAGCCATAAACCTCACTGCACATCACTGTGCAAAATCCCCATGCCCTCCCAACTCCAGGGGGAAGGATATTGCAATTTGTCCATTCCCACCCCACTCCTGCGGAAAAGGATAGTGCAAAATCTCCATTCCCACTCCACTCCAGGGGAAGGATACTGTAAAATCCCCATTCCCACCCCTCTGTAGGGGAAGGATACTGCAAAATCTCCATTCCCACCCCACTCCTGCGGAAAAGGATATTGCAAAATCTCCGTTCCCACCCCTCTGTAAGGGAAGGATACTGTAAAATCCCCATTCCCACCCCTCTGTAGGGGAAGGATACTGCAAAATCTCCATTCCCACCCCACTCCTGCGGAAAAGGATAGAGAGCCGAGGTGGCGCAGTGGTTAGGGTGCAGTACTGCAGGCCACTTCAGCTGACTGTTATCTGCAGTTCAGCGGTTCTAATCTCACCGGCTCAGGGTTGACTCAGCCTTCCATCCTTCCGAGGTGAGTGAAATGAGGACCCAGACTGTGGGGGCGATATGCTGACTCTGTAAACCGCTTAGAGAGGACTGAAAGCCCTATGAAGCGGTATAGAAGTCTAACTGCTATTGCTATTGCTATATTGCAAAATCTCCATTCCCACCCCTCTGTAGGGGAAAGATACTGCAAAATCCCCATTCCCACCCTATTCTGGCTCCTGCCAGAGACGGCATTTGCCGGTTCTCCAAACTACTCAACATTTCCGCTACTGGTTCTCCAGAACCTGTCAGAACCTGCTGAAATTCACCCCTGGGGTAAGACCCTTCTCTGTTTATGGACCATTGCAACAAACCATCTTGAGAAAAAGACAGATAGGAGCTTTGAGATGAGGCAAGAGACAGTTTGGGTGAAAGCTGTCCTTCTGACCATTTGTTACATAAAGATTCCTGCCTTGTGACTTCTGATCACTGCACATTGCTTATGAGCCGTGATTAATGCCCTCCTGTACGAGGTGTCTCAAGAGAAGCTGTGAAAACAATTTCCATGTTGAGCAAGAAAATTACACATGAAGCGTTTCTCACTGTGGGCCATTTATGAATTTTTTTTTTGTCAAAGGTTTCCTTTTTTTCCCTCTTTGCAAAACAACAACAACAAAAGAAAGAAAATGGAAAAAGAATGATGGAAGGAGCAGTGCCTCGTGCAAAACATCCACGCCCACCCCCGGCAGCAAAATAATTTTTGGCCAGGCCATTAAAGGACTTAGAACAAATAGTTTGTAGTAGTGATTCTCAATCTTGGCCATGGCATGACAAAACCGCGCTTGACTAAAGCGCGCCCAATTAAACCGCGTCGCTGACGTCATCAACAGGGCGACAACAGCAAGCGCAGAGAAAGAAGGGCGCTTTAAATAGCGCTTTGAAAGCAAGCCGATTCAACTTAAGGTAAAGGTTAGGTTTAGGGTTAGGTTTAGGGTTAGGTTTAGGGTTAGGTTTAGGGTTAGGTTAAGGGTTAGGTTTACGGTTAGGGTTAGGGTTAGGGTTAGGGTTAGGGTTAGGGTTAGGTTTGGGTTAGGGTTAGGGTTAGGTTTAGGGTTAGGATTAGGTTTAGGTTTAGGGTTAGGGTTAGGGTTAGGGTTAGGATTAGGTTTAGGGTTAGGTTTAGGGTTAGGTTAAGGGTTAGGGTTAGGGTTAGGTTTAGGGTTAGGTTAAGGGTTAGGGTTAGGGTTAGGTTAAGGGTTAGGTTTAGGGTTAGGTTTAGGGTTAGGTTAAGGGTTAGGATTAGGTTTAGGGTTAGGTTTAGGGTTAGGTTAAGGGTTAGGGTTAGGGTTAGGATTAGGTTTAGGGTTAGGTTTAGGGTTAGGTTTAGGGTTAGGGTTAGGGTTAGGGTTAGGATTAGGTTTAGGGTTAGGTTTAGGGTTAGGTTAAGGGTTAGGGTTAGGGTTAGGTTTAGGGTTAGGTTAAGGGTTAGGGTTAGGTTAAGGGTTAGGTTTAGGGTTAGGTTTAGGGTTAGGTTAAGGGTTAGGATTAGGTTTAGCGTTAGGTTAAGGGTTAGGGTTAGGGTTAGGTTAAGGGTTAGGTTTAGGGTTAGGTTTAGGGTTAGGTTTAGGGTTAGGTTTAGGGTTAGGTTTAGGGTTAGGTTTAGGGTTAGGTTTAGGGTTAGGTTTAGGGTTAGGTTTAGGGTTAGGTTTAGGGTTAGGTTTAGGGTTAGGTTTAGGGTTAGGTTTAGGATTAGGTTTAGGGGGGTTAGGTTTAGGTTTAGGGGTTAATTTTAGGTTTAGCGTTTACAGCGTGCTTTTTTCTCCGCGCTGTTGTCGCGCTGTGATGACGACAGCTACGCGGTTTTGTCGAGCGCCCTTTAGTCGAACGCGGTTTTGTGGTGGAACCAATCTTGGCAACTTTCTGCGGACTTCGACCCCCAGAATTGGCTGGCTGGGGAATTCTGGGAATTGAAGTCCACACATTTTAAAGCCGCCAAATTGAGAAACACTAGATCAGTGATGGCTGATCTTTTTGTGCCTGTGTGCCCTACCCATAATGTGCCCGTGACCCCCACACACACATGTGCAAGCAAAACACACACAAACACCATGGCGGGGTGGGGTGTTTTCACACTCCCCAGGCTCCGGAGGCTTTCCTTAAGCCTCCAGGAGGGCGAAAAAGGCCTCCCCCGGAGGCCCACCCTGAAGCCTTTTGGTACCAAAAATGGAGTATAGTGGAAGGGGCGCGTCGCACTACCCCTGCCCCCGTGCATTTGTGCATGCCCCCCCATGCATGCACGTGTGTTTCCCGCATGTATGTCAGAGACCCGAAAATCAGCTGGTCGGTGGGGGGCGGGCGTTCATGTGCTGAGCTGGGAGACAGCTCGCATATCCTCACTCCGTGTGCCACAGCTGACACGCCTGCCATAGGCTCACCATCATTGCACTAGATCAGTGTTTCTCAACCTTGGCAACTTGAAGATGTCTGGACTTCAAGTCCCAGAATTCCCCAGCCAGCAAATGCTGGCTGGGGAATTCTGGGACTTGAAGTCCAGACATCTTCAAGTTGCCAAGGTTGAGAAACACTGCACTAGATTATAGCATACACTGGCTTTCCCTGGTTCTCTGCCCAGTTGCTGGGTGGGTGCGGCCACGGTGGGTGTGGCTTACTCAGCCTCCTGCACCATGGGGGGAGTGTTTTCGCCCTCCCTAGGCTCCAGAGACTTTCCTTGAGCCTCTGGGAGGGCGAAAACAGCCTCCCCTGGGCTCTGGAGGCCTGGAAATGAGCTTGTTTCCAGACTTCTGGAACTTCCAGGAGACCCATTTTTCGCCCTCCCAGAGCCTCCGCACAGGCCCTGAACTTACCTGGCATCCAAAACAGGCCACATGGAGACTCCTGGGAGGGGAGGGTGGGCAGGGCCAGCCTCGCAACTACCAGTTCGGTGAACCAGATGTAAAATTAGCACCTGGCTTGCCCGAACCAGTCCGAACTGGCTGAATCTCACCCCTGATGCTATCTACTATGTACTTTGCTCAACAAAATAATGAAAAAAAACCCTCACTTTTGAAAAAAAACCTACTGTCACAGCCCCTTCACTTAATAACCAAGAAAGAAACCACTCAACTCCATTTTGCAGAATTAAGAGTACTTTTACGCCTGGAGTCCTTCAGGATTGGGCGGCATATAAATTTTGATAATAAATAAAATTTTGATAATAAATAAAATTTTGATAATAAATAAAATTTTGATAATAAATAAAATTTTGATAATAAATAAAATTTTGATAATAAATAAAATTTTGATAATAAATAAAATTTTGATAATAAATAAAATTTTGATAATAAATAAAATTTTGATAATAAATAAAATTTTGATAATAAATAAAATTTTGATAATAAAAATATAAGTAATGAGAAGCTAAGCAAAGCTGGATCTGAGCAAAAGAGCGCGGAAGCATTAGATATCAATACATGATTCATTCCGCTCCCCTTGGTACCCCAGTCCATAGTCCAATCGTATATCTCCACAGCTGTCAGGTGGGAGACATCTTCAAAAATCATCATCAGGTTGGAATGCCGGACAGTTGGCCTTGGCGGGAAACTCCCCTCCTTCCACATGTGCAAACAACCCCCAATAACAGTCCTCCTGTACAGAATTATTTCCCTCACCCAAATACCATGCCCTCCCTCCCCGTTTCAATGGCAGCCGAAAAGCAAGCAGCAAAACAGAGGCTGACACCTACAGTGATAGAGCACCAGTGGTGGGATTCAGCCGGTTCGCACCTATTCAGGAGAACCGGTTGTTAACTTTCTAAGCAGTTCAGAGAACCGGTTGTTGGAAGAAATCTCATTTTGTTTTTTCCCCCACTTTGCAGGGCTAATCCTGTAAGGAAGGCAGGAAGGAAACATTCTGGTGTTGTTTCTAGCCTCATCTTTATTGCCCTGCTTACAGAAACTGCCTCTCCGGTTAACCCTGATTACATTGTAACAGCTAAGGCAAAGCAGCGCCCATCGATGTGAGTGACGTTGAGTTGGCCACACTCACATGGTCACATGACCACTGAGTCCCGTCTACCCAACTGGTCATTAGGGCAGAGAACCGGTTGTTAAATTATTTGAATCCCACCACTGGAGAGCACCCACAAATTCTGGAGGCCTGCAATTTCTTGGTCTCTTTTTAGGCAACGCTGAGCTTAAGGAATTAACTGGTCGCTCTTGTCAGTCCCATGGCATACCTCAATTTTTCTGACCTCGCCGACATCGACTCCCTCAACGGAGAATTTCTCCACAGAAGACTCTGCAAACTGGGTTTTCCCTTCCGGGAGGTCGAGCCACATGTGTCCGGTAGAGTTTTCCTGAGGACCCTTGATGATGATGAAAACTCGGCTGCTGGTGCTCGAGTCGTATTCCTTCCCAGTGATGAGGAGGACGTGGTAAGGAATGACTGAAAAGAAAGACAATCTCATCACGCCAATGAGATTGAGGAGGGGGCGTCCAAAGGCCTCCATTTTAATTCCTGCTCCCTAGCTAACACTAGCGTAAAGGACGTTAGGCCACGAGGTTGTAGAAGTTCTCCTGAACTTAAAGCCACTCATTTAGCGACCGTTACGAGTTACAACAGCACTGACAAAAGTGACTGATGACCGTTTTTCACACGTACGACCGTTGCAGCATCCCCATGGTCGTGTGATCAAAAATTGGCAACTGGTTCATATTTTATGAGGGTTGCAGGGTCATGTGATCCCCCCTTGGCGGCCTTCTGATGAGCAAAGTCAACGGGAAAACCAGATTCGCTTAACAACCGTGCTACTAACACAGAGGTGGGTTCCTACCAGTTCGCACCTATTCGGTAGAGCCGGTTCGTCAAATCTACTGAACCGGTTAGAAGAGGTTCCACCAGTGGACCTGGAAAGCAGGCCACGCCTACAGAAGAGGTTCCAAAATTTTTTGAAACCCACCACTGGTCCTTGGATATGATTATTCTACACTATCATGCTCATATTTATAAAGCTCAGTGCCTCTGTGAAAGATAAAGATGACTACTGCATTTGTGGTGCAATCAGAACATTGCGTGTGTTAAAGTTGTTTTAACGCAAACCAAAGATGCCTTTTAAAAAACAAGTTTACATCCTATTCTCATGCATGCCAGTGCTGTGTGGGAGGTAATTTAAGGGGGTTCTGACAAGTGTCGTCGGCATCTTCATATCCGGTCACATGGGCGGCAAGCCACTCCCATCTGGTCACAAGGGCGGCAAGCCACTCCCACAAAGGAGGCCACACCCACAGAGTAGGTTCGAACAATTTTTGAAACCCACCACTGTACTAACATCACGACTGCTGTGATTCACTTAACCACTGGGGCGAGAAAGGTCGTGAAATGGGGCAGAGTTCACTTAACCACTGTCTTGTTTAGCAGTGGAAATTTTGGGCTCAATTGTGGTCGTAAGTCGAGGACTACCTGTGTGAGACCCTTGGAGCATCTTCTGACAGCCTGACAATGGCCAGAGGCTAGCCACATGGCTTCCTTCCGTTCAGTGGTTGAAGCACAGACAAAAGTTATAGGATCGATCCCCACATAGGAAACAAACAAAAATGGCAGGAAACCACAGTTCTGTCTCCAATATTGTTGCCCAAATGACTTTCCAGATTTTGTTACTATGGCATTTACTGGGATCCTTGTCCTCCCCAATCATGCTTAGCATAGCCTGAAGCTATTAAAATCGCAATAGGCCCATTTGCCACGGCCAACTCACCCAAGAACAACTAGCCTCTCCACAGGGCAATCTGAAAACCCAATTTAATTATTTAAAATAAAATTTAAAAATATATAATTTTTTTGTCATTCACATTTTGTTTTATCCTTCCTATCGCATCATTTTTTTGAAAGATTCTGTTCCACCATTTCTTTGATATTAATGTAACTCTTGTCCTGTAGCAAGGTGTCCCATGGTGACTTTACTGCGGCCAATTGGCCATGGTGAGTTGGCTGCAGCCAGTTGGCCATGGTGAGTTGGCTGTGGCCAAGTGGCCATGGTGAGTTGGCTATGGTCAATTGACCATGATGAGTTGGCTGTGGCCAATTGACCATGATGAGTTGGCTGCGGCCAATTGGCCATGATGTGTTGGCTGCGGGCAGTTGGCCATGGTGAATTGGCCATGGTGAATTGTCAAAGACCTACTGAAATGTTTGTGAAACAGTCTAGACCAGTGTTTTGAAACTTGGCAACTTTAAGCTGTGTGTCTATGAAGGTTCTCAGTCATCCAGCTCGCGGTTGTCCCAAAGGTGCTTTTTCAAGAGGCAACTGGGTTTTCTGTTTTTTCTTTGAAGACGTTTCCCTTCTCATCCAAGAAGCTTCTTCAGCTCTGACTGGATGGTGGGGAATGGAAGGATTTATATTCCTTACAGACAGGTGGCCATTTACATTCTTTTAGAGAGTCATCAAGACCACTTGAGAAGTTTATCTGTGTCCTCAGGGTCACCTGAGTGGTGCAAATGGGTGTGTGGAGCCTTCTTGGAACTGCTTTGTCCACATTTCGGACAGAGATGACAGCTGGTTTGAAAGAGCGGTCAAAGAGGCCATCTACTGTATTTTTCGGAGTATATGACACACCTTTTTCCCCTCAAAAAAAGAAGCTAAAAATCTGGATGCATCTTATACACTGAATACAGCATTTTTGCCTCCCAAAACCCCACCCACTTCACCAAAATTGCCGTGCATAGCCTCTAGTAGGCTTTCAGAGGACTCCTGGGGGCTGGGGAGGGCAGCATTAAGGGAAAAATGGGCCAATTTTTGCTACATTTCCCCCCCCCCCAACCCCAGGACCACTCTATAAGCCTCCTAAAGGCTATTCATGCCCTTCTTTTGGACAAAAAACAGGCCCATTTTCATAAAAAATGGGCTGTTTTCTGCTCATTGTAGGGGGGGAGTACCCCCCAGGAGCATTCTACAAGCCTCCTAAAGGCTATGCATGCCCTTTTTGGACAAAAAATGGGCCTGTTTTTGTGAAAAGTGGGGCATTTTTTGCTCATTTGGGGGGCAGCCCCCAGGAGTACTCTACAAGCCTCCTAAAGGCTATTCATGCCCTTTTTTCAACAAAAAACCAGCCTGTTTTTGGGAGGTCTGCAGAGTGCAAACACTTTTTTTAAAAATTTGCCCCTTCAAAATCTTGGTGTGTCTTATACTCCAGTGCGTCTTATACTCCGAAAAATACAGTATGTCAAAATTGAACAGCCCTCTCTCAACAAAGGGGGAGGGATACGGCATCATCTATCTCCAGTCTACAACAGAGTCCTTTCAGCAGT